>NC_051310.1:11328603-11558708 GCF_015220235.1 Choloepus didactylus
CACCGTGGGCCCCTCCAGGACAGCAGGCGCAGTCTTGAACACCGATGTCCCCCCCAACACACACACACACACACACACACACACACACCCGTGGGCCCCTCCAGGACAGCAGGCGCAGTCTTGAACACCGATGTCCCCCCCCAACACACACACACACACACACACACACACACACACACACACACCCGTGGGCCCCTCCAGGACAGCAGGCGCAGCCGCACACCCCTGGCCCCGGCTTGGATGCGAGTTGTTAGATGAGCTGTCTGGCTAAACAGAGGTTCTGAAAAGAAAACCCAAGTCTGCTTGGCAAGCCCGAAGGGGGCCCTATCATTTTTCAGGGCACTTGAGAACCCTGGAAGCCTGAGAAGGAACCTAACAACCGTGGGGTGCCTCCTGGGTGCCGAGCCTCCGTCCCCGGCTGCACACGTCAACCCCGGAGGACTGCGGGCAGGTTGCGGGGAGGCAGGGGGGCCTGTCAGTTGCCCCTCCACTTTCCAGAAGAGGCGCAGAGGGAGAAGTTACAGCCCTTGCCCAAGGGTGAGGGGGTGGGAGAGCCGAGGTTCAAACCCAAGCCAGCCAGACCCCTCTGGGGAGTGGGTTATCAGAAGGTCTACTCCAGGAGAGGGAGCTGAGGTTTCCCAGGATGGGAGGCCCAGGACAAACCTTGGTCAGCAATCAAGACTCGGTGTCACCGTGTCCACTGATTAATAGTAACGACGAGGGACCAGGCCCTGGCTGCAAACCAGCCCAAGGCCTGGGCAGTGCAATGACCTCAGCAAAGACCCACCCAGGACCAACACTTCCCAACTTGACTTGACTGCCTTCCCGGGCCACGGCTCTCAGAACCCCTCTGAGCCTTCACCTCCTTGTCTGTAAAATGGGGACATAACTGCCTCCTCGGGGGTTCCTGTAAGGTTGAGCTGAGACCAAGCAGGTTTCAACAACCAACTACGGATCCCACAAGGAAAAGCCCGCTTTCTAAGAGAAGAACCTCCCTTCTTTCCAGGCATCCAACCCATCTCCTCGGCAGTCCATCTCAATGCCACACACGACCTTACAAGACAAAACTAAACAATAATAACCCCGCTGGGCACTGGAATTTGTGATGAGAACGCTGGAGTTCGTTTCGCTGCAGAGCACAGCTTGGTTGCCGCACGCCCTGCAGCCCTCCTGCTCCAAGTATACGTGGGATTTGAGGGGAGTCAGAATTCAGCGGGAGACCCTGCACCTCAACCCCTGTCCGCTCACCAGAAGGGGGGAAAGCCTGGTGGAGCCCAGGACACTCCCAGTGCATTACCGACTGTCACAACTACCCACCCAGACAGTCGTCCGCTGAGCCAGACAGGCACCTCCATCCCATTGTCCCTCACGACAGATCCCTCCCTGCAAATACGCTAGGACACTCAGCACTTCCGCGCCTGCAGTCGCCCTCGCCAAGTGTCATGGATGCAGCTCAGAGGCACAGAATCTCCTTTCCCAGTCACAGTCCTGCAGCAACACCTTCCTTCTAGATGCATGTGGGGAAACTGAGGCCCAGAAAACTGACCCTCCCTAGCCTCTCCCCACCCCCTCTGAAAGTGAGGCCAGAGAGGCTGGGGCCCCTCACTCCCAGACGGTGCTCTAAAGAGCAGGGCACCATGCCCAACAAATTAAACCACCTAACTTGGAGCAACTCCCGCTGGCCTTAGGGAACCTGCCCGAGGGTTGGGGGCAGATACAGAGTTACAAGGGGACACCTGAGTTGTTGCAGATTGCCAATCGGTAACAGAATATCCCTCTTAAAGGCAGTCCTGCCCTGAACTCTCCCACCAAAGGGTAGTAAATAAAGGAAAAACCCAGGCACGGGGGTGTACTCCCACCCCAGCCCCCACCCCAACAGGGCTGCAGAGGCCATTTGGCCACCAAACCAAAGAGAACACGTCCCTCCTCTGCGCAGGCTGTCACTCTGCAGCAGCGCACTCATTAAGGGCCTAGATGTGTTCGCTCTGCAGGGGGAACGCCTTTAAAGGAACCAGAAAAGGCTGTTCAGACTCCACCTTGAGGCAAGCAGCTCAGACAAGCAGCTCAGACAGCAGAGATCCCCACCAGGACTGGAACCGCGCCACCAAAATGTGGCAGCACAGGAAGGCACCCACAGGGCAGGAGAGGGGACGGGGAGGGCAGGCAGGAAGGCTGAGACACCAGAGGAGAGCGGGAAGAGGGAGACGGCGGCTCGGCTCCCCCAGAACAAACCTGAGCACTCCCAGCATGGGGCGCACAGTCGCTGGGTGGGGTGGACAGCAGTTGAGCTTTTCTGAGGCCAAAGGTCCTCCGCCCACACCCTGGCCTCAGACAACCTGGCACTCCCTGTAAGGCACGCAGCAGTTTCTGCCTCCTTGCAGAAGCTTATTTTCCACCTCAACTCATGAGGCAGAGATCATCATCTTCATTTTACAGATAAGAAACTGAGGCACACAAGGGCGAAAACACTGCATGTGGCAGAGCCAGGACCCATCCCAAGTGCACATCCCGTGGGAAAGTCTTACAGTCTTCATTGAGCTATCCCCCGATCCACGGAAGTGTAGGACACAGCCCTCGGGAATGCAGGAGCCTGTGGCCCAGCTACCTCCAGGCCTCAACGCGGCTGCCAGTGCACCTTCCCGGCCCGCGGGCCCAGAAGCAGCACGGCGGCGGAATCGAAGCCGCGGCACACACGTGGCGGCTGCCTGGGTTCTGGAGCCGCCTGTGGCTCCAAGGCAGAGGGGAAATTCCCTTGTGCTCAAGGGACCTTTCATTTGCTTCCAGGAAGAACTTCCCGGTGCCCAGCACGGATTTCCGGGAAGCCCAGCTGGGATGAGGTGCCGCCACCAGCCCCGCAGTGCGGCACGCTGACAACTCCGCAGGCGCCAAACTTTCCCGGGCTCCGGCGGGTCCCAGGCCTGATTGCGGATTCTGGCCGACAATGGCACCCTCCATCACCGCGGCGGGCGGCATCCCGCACGCCCAGCGTCCGGATGCCAGCGGGAGGAGGGTGCCGGGGAGACCGGGGACCAGCCCCTTTCATCTCCCCCGGCAGGGGCGCGGGGTTTGGGGTCCCCAGCCGAGAACCGGGGCTGTCCTTACCGTGCAAGCCGTTGGGGATGCTGCGGTGGTGCGGCGGCGCCGACAGGTCGTCCAGGGACCGGTGCGTGGCTCCGGCCTGGTTGTCGGGGGCCTTGGGCGGCCCCGGGGGCAGCAGCGGGGGCGGGCCGTGGTGGTGGTGGTCGGGGCTGCCGCCGCTGCCCGCGCTGGACGTGCTGCTGCCGTCGCCCACATCGCGGGCCCCCGCGCCCGCCGCGCCGCCCGTCAACGGCCCGCTCAGGCTGGCCTGGCTGTCGATGGAGCTGCGGGAGCCGGCGCCGCCGCTGCCCCCGCCGCCCGCGCTCCCCGCCGCCGCCAGCGCCGCGCGCTCCTCGTCCAGCAGCAGCACCAGCTCCTTGAGCTCCAGGTTCTCCCGCAGCAGGGCCTCCTGGCGCGCCTCGAGCTCGCGCAGCTTCTGCTGCGAGCGGGCCACCTCGTGCCACACGGCGCCGGCCGCGTGGCGCCCGAAACGCTGCCACTCGCGCGCCAGCTTGCGCCCCTTCTGCCGGTCGTCGTCGAGGAAGCAGCAGAGCTCGCGCAGCTCCTGGTTGTCGTCCTGCAGCCGCTGGTTCACGTCCTTGAGGCCGCGGATCTCCAGCAGGTGCTGCTGCAGCCGCCGGTTCACGTCGCGCATCAGGCCGCCGTGCTCCAGCATGAGGCCCACCTTCTCGCCCTCGGCGCGCCGCAGCCGCCGCGCCAGCTCCTCCTTGCTCCAGCGCAGCAGCTCCTCGTCGGGCACCTGGCTCAGCTCCTCCGACGCCGCCGCCGCCGCCGCAGCCGCCGGGGGCTTCGCCCATGGCGGGGCCGTCACAGCGGCATCGCCCGCGCCGTCCCGCCGGCCTCGCCCGGCCCGCGCTCCCCGCGCCGGGACTGCGCTGGGCCGGTCCGCGCGCGGGCGGGGGGGCGCGTGCAGCCGACCCCGCGTTGCCTCGCGCGCCCTCACGCCGCGCCCGCCGGGGGAGCCGCCGGAAGCCCGCGCGGCCAGGGGTTGGGGAGGCTGGAGGAGCCGGGGCCGCGGCAGCGTCGGCGGCCACGGTGCGGGCGCTCTCAGGGCTCGGGCGAAGCAGACGCAGGCCCGCCCCCGGCCCCGCTCCCGGGTCCCAGCCGCCCCGCCCAACCCGCGGGCGGGGAGAGGGCGGGGCGCCGCGGCCAGGCCCCGCCTCCGGGGCGGGAGGGGGCAGCGAGGGGCGGGCAGAGGCGCGGGCCGGCCCCCGCGACCCCCTGCGCCGTGCGTCCGCCCGGCCCGCGCCCTGCCAGAGGCGCGTTGGCACCGCGGTCCCGCCCCCGCGCGCGCCCGATTGGGCCGCTCCGGGGGTGTGTGGGAGGGGCGGGGCGCGCGTGGGGGACGCCGTCGAGATGGGCGCGCCCATCCACCCCGCTTACCCCCCACCCCCGGCGGCTCAAGTTCCTGCGTCGGCAGGACGCGGCCTGGGCCAATCCGCGGGCTGCAGGGCGCTTTTAAAATGCAGGTACGGACGCGGGGAGGGGGCGCTGGGAAAGGTAGGGCAGGGCTCCCCTTAAAGGGGACGCGCGGCCCGGGGAGCCGAGCCCCCTCCCCGGCGCGCGCCCCCCGCCCCAAATAAACAAACACCCACGATCTGGGCGACAACCTCCCCGCCTCCCTCCCGGGGGCTCCGGAGTTCAGCGTCGTCTGAGGCACGACAAACAATAGGACTCTGCCAGGGGGTCGCTCTTTGTCCCCTTCCCTGCCCCGGGCGCCTCCGCCCCCACCTCCACCCTGCCGGGCCCGCGGGGCCGCGCTTCCCTTCTCTGACCGAGGCTGTGGCTCTGGCTGCTGGGCCCTGGGAGGGCCGCGGGCCTCGCCAGCCGTGTCCCGGGGCACGATCGGTGCCCTCGTCCCTGCCCCTAGGGGGCGAGGCCGCCGAGAACGTGCCCCTCACCCCGGGCGGCGCGCGCAGCCCGGCTCCTCCGCCCACTCTCCCGCTGGTCGCCGGGACTGGGGGACAATCCGCGGACCGAAAGCCGGAGGCCGTGGGAGTGTGGGGGGGTGGGAGGGAGGTCTCCCATGGGGGCTCAGCCGCCCGCAGAATCCCCTCCCTGCGCGCCCAGCTCTTCCCACAGCCCGTAATTCCGCCTCGTTACGTTCCCGTCCCCGAAGCGCATTTACGGCGCTGCTGGTGTGAGCCCGGCCGAGCAAGGCGTCCCTCCCTCCCGGTCCCCTAGCGACGTAAAACCCCAGCACACGCCCGCAGCTGATGTCCCCATTTGCAGTCACCGAACCGTTCATTCAACAACTGTGCACCCAGCGTGTACTCTACCCCAGTCCTGTCCAAGGCCCTGGGGGATTCTGCAGGAACAAGACGGCCAGGCCCTTGCCCTCTGGGTCCTTGCATTCTGGGAGGAGGGGGGGGGGGATAATAAACAAACTGGGAAACGATGAGACTGTCATCAGTGCCATGCAGGGAATTAAGACAAGCTGCTGTCGCAGAAAGTGTGAAAGGCTTACTGTAGATGGAGCAGTCAGGGAGGGCCTCGGAGGACGTGTGCCTAAACTGAGCTCAGAGTGACAGGGTCGGAGATGAGGGAGAATGGCATTCCGGGTGCAAGAAACAGGTAGCACAAAGGTCCCAGGGTGGGGCTGTGTGTGGTGTGTTCCTGAAAGGCCAAGAAAGAGATAAGATCCAGGGGCCAGATCACCAGTGATTCCTAAGGCAGCCTGGAAAGCGCTGGAGGGTTTAAGTGGGAGAGCCACAAGGTCTGATTTACCTTTTAAGAGGCTCCCTCTGGGAAGGGAATGAGCCTGGGCAGATTCAGGACCCCATCCCCCACCCCGCCCTCCCCCCTCTCCTGGTAGAAGGTTGGGAAAGGATGAGCTGGAAGGAGCAGTGCGTCTCGCGGGGTCACGGGGCCTGGGGTGGGGATGGGGGGTCATCCTCCCCCCGGGGCACCGTGCTCTGCAGGCCCAGGCCAGCCCGGCAGGGTTTGGGTTGGGAGAGGGGGGAGGTGGCTTCAGCTCAGCCCTAGGGAGCTTGCAGGTCTTTCTTTACCCGAGTCAGATTAAATAGCTCCCTGGAGGCTCCATCAGCAGGAAGCCTGTGCACAAAGAGCTGCTCCTGGGAGAGCAACAGAGGAGCAATGCACACGCCCTTCCCTCACCAGGGAAGTCGCTGGAGACAGTTAACGCTGGGCATTGCGGGGAACCCACCCCTCCCTCCATTCGTGTGTGGCCCTAGGCGGTTTCCAGTGGCCTGTATTCAGTCTCTGGGTCCTCCGGGCCTGGCAGCTTCAGACGAACATTCAAAAAGTCACGAATCATCCTTCTAGACGGGGTTGGTGTGCTTCGTCTACAGGCTGCACAGACCTGACCGAGAGGACCACCTAGAGCTTTTTCAACATCCTCCTGGTAGAGCAAAGCAAGGTGCTGGTACAGATTCTCCTGGGAGGCTGGAGGGAGGGTCTCTTGGCTTCCACCACTGTGGCCAGACTTGCTGTGGCAGAGCAGGGGAGGACAGCAGGAGGTGAGGGGTCTGGAGTCAAAACACTGTCCTGAAGCAAGAGGGCTGTGCAGGCCAGAACCCCCTCCTGAGGTTCCCATCCCACCACCCCCCACCCCCAGCCCAGACATCCCCGTGCGCCCTAAAGACTCGTGGTCCGAGGGATGTTATGCCCTGAGCCATGATCTCTGAAATAGCTGGTCATGACCAGCTCTTCAGCTTGAGTGTTAACAACAAAAAGAGAAACTAATGATTGTCCCTAAAACCAAGTGATCGTCCCTAACACCACGACTCTCAGCCCTAGATTCTCCTTTCAAAATTGGTGTGAGTCCAGTAAAAATAAAGATGCATCCCCTCCCCCTCAATTTTTTTTTTCCAGAATATTCTGGAATGGCTTTATCTATTTAAAGTTGCCCAGGTGTTTTTTCAAGAGCCAGCAGGAATTGAGAGCCACTACACTAATACAGGACAGACAAAATATTGCAAACCACGGGATCCTTGGGGGAAAACGTAACAGCACACTGGTGATGAGTGTGTCATCCCCTCACTGGCAGGGGAAGGGGTTTCTTCTCTGTGGCCAGGACCCTACACTCAGAGCAGGCCCTGAAACAAACACCACTTGTAGTTTGCTGAGTGGATGAGCCACCCTTGGGGGCATTGCCCACTGAGGCTGAGCCCCTCGGTTGGAAGATAAGGAAACTGAGCCCCAGAAGGACAAATGACTTACCCAAGTTTGCTTTCATTTATTAGTTTACTGAACACCTACCGTCAGCAACTGTGATGGGCTCTGGAGAGTGACAAAATACGTGCTCCAGGTGGTGCCTCTGTCCTCAGCTTAAAACTTCGCAGAGGAGCCAGACGTTTACACACGCTGTAATTATATATGTATTTACATAGAAGTGCACATATATGGGCAAGTATGTTTGCACTATGGTAAGCATGACAAAGGACATAAGCAGAAGGCCTTACAGAAGCATCCCAAGGCCCAGAAAGAAGCTTCCTAGAGGAGGTGATGCCTGAGCTGGATCTTGAAGGCTGAGTAGGAGTTTGCCAGATTGTGGAATAGGGTGGAGAAGTTCCAGACCCTCCAAGTGGAGGTGACAGCCCAGAGCGGGGCAGGTGAGCTGTGTGGGAGACTCCGGCCGTGCCTCGTGGCTGGAGCCCTTGGGGCAGGCAAGGAATGGCAGGGAAAAGTCAGGGACAGGAGGGTCAGCAGAGCTGGGTGGCAAGGGGCTTGGAAGCTACCGGAGGAAGTGCGGTCTTTTCCCTGGGGCTCTGAGACTTCAACAACAACAATAACATCAGTAATAATAACCACCACCTACTGCTTATGGAGGACCAGGTATGGGCCAGGGAGTCTAAACCAGCCCTCATCTGATGATCACGACAGCCAGGAAGAGGTGCAGCTGGGTGACCAGACAAGGTCCCAGGAAGTGACAGAGCTAGGACTCACGCCCAAGTCTGGTGCTCAGCAGAAGCAGGGTGACAGTGAAGCTGATGACAGAGCCATCCCTCGCCGGGCCCCTGTGAGTGCTGGGAGCTATAGAGTGTTCTGGGTGGGGAGAAAAATCATTTGCAATCAAAAAACATTTGCATGTCAGCATTTTGGGGTACTTGCCCAAAGAAATCTCAGAAGGAAAGTGCTGGTGTTTGCTGTGGTTTCTTTTGTAAAATCATAATTTTGCGTTCTTTTTCCTGCAGAGGGCCCCCCAAATTGCCTAAGCTTCAGGTACCACCAACCCTGACAGTCCACCTTCCCAGGGTCGGCCTTGGTGGGAAGCATGGATTTGTGGAGTGAGACCCAACAGGGGCCCAGTCAGGGGGTCCCCCCAGGATGAAAAGACAAAAGGCAGCAGCAGCAGAGACAGGGGAGTTTAAAAGATATTTAGGTGTGGGTGGTGAGGAGGAAGAAAGAAGATGCCCACCTTCTAGTGGGGACAGACAGACAGATGAGGCAGGTGGCCTCATTAGTATCTCTGCGTTGCAGTGAGGAGTGGGAGCTCCAGACTGACAGAGCAGGCTGCCTGGGGTCCCAAACCAAGGCAGCCTGACCCCAGACCCATGCACCAGATGGAGCACTCCTGCAGGGCCCAGGGGGCTTGCTAGCCCTTCCCCTGCTGTGCCAAGACTAAGGCCCAGAGAAGGACAGCGATATGAGGCCCACACACAGTAGTCACAATCCCCCTGTACCCCCAGGAGACTGCTCTCCGTGTGCCTGATGGAGGTGGGTGGCCAGCCCAAATTCCTTTATTGATGCACTTGTTGAGCTTGTGGCCTGTGTATCACAGAACTATTGTCAGTGCAAACCCCACCCCCACATCCACGTGCCCAACAGGTGGTAAGAAATTCCCGGCAAGCGTGAACCCTTTAGGAGCACTTCGTGCCAGTTTGTATGTACTGTGTCCCCCAAAACGCCATTATCTTTGATGCAAGCTTGTGGAGTCAGGCTTATTAATGTTGATTAGGTTAAAACCTATTGGTTCAGTGTTTCCATGGGAGATGTGACTCGATTAACTGTGGGCGAGACCTTTCATTGGATTATTTCCATGGAGGTGATGGCCCACCCATTCAGGGTGGGTCTTTATTGGATCACTGGAGTGCTTTAAAAGAGCCACACGGGCCCAGAGGCAGAGCAGCTGTGAGTGACATCTTGGAGAGCAACTGAGAGAGACATTTTGGAGATGGCCATTGAAAGCAGACTTATGCTAGCCCAGAGTTTGCTCTGGAGAAGCTAAGAGAGCACAGAAAACTCCAAGAGCAGCATTTTGAAGACCACACAGGAGCTGAGAGAGGAGCTGGAACACAACCCAGCATCAGCAGATGCCAGCCACGTGCCTTCCCAGCTAACAGAGGCTTTTCCAGATGCCACTGGCCTTCCTTCAGTGAAGGTACTCTATTGTTGATGTCTTACCTTGGACACTTTACAGCCTTAAGACTATAACTTTGTAACCAGATAAACCCCCTTTATAAATGTCAATGCATTTCTGGTCTTTTGCATAAAAGCAGCGTTAGCAAACTGGAACAGAGCCTTCCTGTGACTTAACCTGCCCATTTGTCTCCACGAGGCTCAAATCGCCCATTGTGAATTTATGTTCAGTGGTGGGTGGACCACACAGTGCATTCAGCTGTGGAGGGTTGGGTGTTGGGGTGGGCTCTGGGGTCTCTTCCCTGCCCTGCAGGCACCAGGTGATGATGAAAGGCTAGGATGCAGCAAGGGGTCAGGGTTCATCACAAAGTGAGCATAATTATTGCCAATTAAGGAGAGTGGTGATGTCTGTGCGCCTGGCACTGTTCTAGGACTTCAGGTGGATCATCTCATTGAATTCCTCACTGCAGGAGGAAACTGAGGCTCACACAGATTAATTCACTTGCCCAAGGTCATACAGCTAGCAAGTGACCAAGCCAGGACTCAAACCCAGAACTATCTAAGCCCAAGAGTGTATCCTTGTCCCCTGGACCACCACTCCTGCACCTAAACTCCCCCATCTCAGAGGAGGAGGGGGCAGGATGCCATGGGTGACCCTTCCCCTCTGACTGGGTCCGCGATGCTGGGGGCTGCATCATCGTCACCTGCCACCTATCTTCCTCCTGCTTCAGTCCCAGCACCTTGTCACTGCCACAAGGCTCCTGGAGCCTCCAACGGTGGCCCATGTTTGGAGCTTTGCAGTCATTCCTGCTGACCAATTGTCATCAGTTCTGTCCTCCAGCTCCTCCAGCCCTGACTTGCTGTGTGACCTTGGGCCAGTCGTTTGCCCTCTCTGAGCCACAGTTTTCTTATCTGAGCCCTCCCCACCAGAGCCAGTGTCAAGCCCCTGGCAGAGGTCTTGCAAAGCCCTGGAGAGACATCCATCCTCCTCTCCCTCAGCGCCCACCCCCTCCTCTCACCCAGGACAGCCCTGCCTTGAGGACATTTACAGAGGCAAACACCGAGGTCCAGTGAATCAAGAGCTGTCTGGGAACCCACTGCTTGCCCCTGGCTGTGGCCGACTGGGCTCAAAGGACACCGCGTATGACCCTGGACCGCCACCTCCTTCCTTTGAGATGGGACCTGCTTGGCATATGGGGATCCCGAAGAGCACAGAGTTTAGTGGTCCCGTGACTCAACTCCCTCATTTATAGGTAGGAGCGCACTGGAGCTGAGACCACCGGTAATTGAGTTTGCCCAAATGTCAGCCCCCTGGAGGGCAGTGGTGAGAGATCTGGGGGAAGAGTGGGCTCATTCACCCCGACATTAGCCAAGGTGCCAGGTACTGTTCCGGTGAGCACGAGGTCGGGGCACACGGGACGGCTGGCCAGAACCACCTTGTGGGGGTGAGTGAAGCTGAAGCCCAGAAGTCCTTACATGCCAGCAAAATGCCTTGCATTTAACCTGAGGGCAGTGGGGAGCCACAGAAGGCCTTAGAGCAGAGGAGAGACCCGGCCAGGCCTTTGTTTGATAGAGAGCTCTGGATGGGAGGTGAGAGGGAAGGATTGGGTGGGAGGGGGCCAGCTGAAGCCGGGAGACACTAGGAGGCTGGGGGCAAGAGAGCAGGGCACAGGCAGGAAGAGAGGGAAGGGGCTGTGCTGGTTTGGAGCTGTGATGGATCCCAGGAAAGGCCGTGTTGTTTTAATCCAATCTTGTGGGTGCAGACCTATTGTTGGTGGGACCTTTTGATAAGGTTGTTTCAACTGAGATGTAACCAACCCAATTCAAGGTGTGTCTTAATCCTTTACTGGAGTCCTTTATGAGAGGATAAAAGACAGAAAAAAAAGCCAGAGACCTCAGAGAGAGCTTGGAAAGGAAGACCCCAGAGGCTCTAAGAGAGGAGCCACAGAAGCTCAGAGAGGAAGCCACCGGAACCAGAAGCTGAAAGCGACGAGACCCGGGAGTGAAGGACGAGCAGACGCCGCCATGGGCCTCAGACGCCAGCAGCCTGTCTTCAGAGAAGGTATCATCCTGCTGCAGCTTTAATTTGGACATTTTCACAGCTTAAAACTGTAAATTTGTAAGCTAATAAATCCCCATTGTAAAAGCCAACCCATTTCTGTATACCATTTCAGCAGCTTTAGCAAACAGAAACAGGAACCAATGTGTGTGGGGTGGGGGGCAGCGTCTTCACCCCTCTGCACCCCTTATCCCTAGTTGGAGCCACCGACACCCCCTTCCTCCTCAGCCACTGCCGTCCCTCCCACCATTGCCCCATGGAGCAGGGCAAGAGGGAGGCTGAACAAAGGGGGAACTGAGCCAGGGTGCTGGTCACAGGTCCAGCTCGCATCTTGATGCATTAAAAACGTTATTCTTCTTACGAGCTATATCATATGTACAAAAATCACAGGAAAGCTGGCTCTTGGGAACCCATCCCTGGCTTCAGGGATCACCACCGCTGCTTTCCTCAGCCCGCTGGTCCTTCCTGGTCCCATCTCCCACCCCTCCCAACCCCAGGGTGACCACTATTCTGAATATTGCGCTATCCCAAACGTTCCATTTACTGCATTTTCCCGTTTTTGATATGCTGTTTCTTTTGCATGTTTTTGAACTTTATTTAAATGGTGTTACGCTGCATGTGCTCCTTTGCAGCATGCTTTCATTCATTGCTGTGTCGACATCCGTGGCTATAGCTCGCTCACTTTCATAGCTGCCCAGCACGGTTTCTCAGCCTCGGCACCGAGGACGTTTGGGGCTGGGTGACGCTTTGCGGTGGGCCCGCCGGTCTCGCCCACCCATGCAGCAGCAGCACTGCGGAGATCTCCTGCTGTCCAGCACCCAAGGCACGAATATGTTCCTGTCAAAGGACATCCGTGTGCAGTTTCTTGCTGCTATTGGCAGTGCTGCCGCTGGCACTCTTCAAGGCCAGGGCCCACGGTGTACACAGCTCCAGGTGGCTGGTGATGCCCAACTGCTTTCCAAAGAGGTGCTGCCAGCTGATGCACCTGCCAGCAGGGAGGTGCGTGAGCCTCGCCCGTCCCTGCAGATGCCTGGCGTGGTGGCCCCAGTGGGCAAACCTGCGTCTGCTTTCCACAGCCTACGCCCTCGCTTCCCTGGCCACCTGGACAGTGAGAGAAGCCCAGGCCGAGTTTCGTATTTCCAGATGCCCTGTGCATTAGGAAAAAAGAGGAGAGCCTGCAGAGCAGGTTAACCTACTTGTGACATATTTGAAATGTTTAGATTCGTTAAAGCGATGCTTTTCACACGGGCACAGATACAATGCAAGATCATTAGCGCTACTTGTGAGATCATCACAGAAGTTGCCCCAGGAGACACGTTCCAGGCCCCAGAACACATGGTCTTTGACCCTGGCTGTGTGCACCTGGGACTGTTGGCACCGCTGGGTGGGGAGGTGGGACGCCCGGGCTGCAGGAGGACGGAGCCCTCCTCTTCACCAGGACCCTCAGCGCCTGGCCCTGGGGGTGATCCATGGGGGCCAACAGCTGGGCCACTGAGTCAGCCCCCTCTGGGCCACACCTGTCCAGCCCAGCAGCCTCCGAGGCCTGAGGGCACTGCCCAGAGGCCCAAGGTCCACGGCCAGCTGAGCTGCCCATGCAGCCCTGCCCAGCCACTGCAGAGATCTAAGCCGATCTCTGAGGCCTGAATATTTCATACCGTGGGGGGAGTGGAATGAAAGTCGGAAAAGCCTTAATTGTTAATGTGGCTTCCGCGGGCTGCAGGCCCAGGCCACCCAGCCCCCTCCAGCTCACCTTCTCCTGCTTGAGAAGTGACAGCAGTAACCGTCATCCTTGTGCACCCCAGGCCTGGGGTGACCTGCTCTGGGCGAGGCTGGAGAGAAGCACAGTGCCCCCCACCCCGACACAAGCTGAGCTCCCTGCTGACCAAGGAGACAGTTGTTACAACAAAAATGCCACCTCTGGGCCCACGGTTCTGTTCATGACCATTCCCTTCCCCCAGGACCACGGACACAGAGCCTGGCATATGGTGGGAACGCAGGGAATGTCTGAATGAATGAATGAATGAATCATAACAGAAGGAAGCTGGATAAGTGGGAAAGCAGTGGACCTGGAGTCTGGGTCTCAGGCCTGATACTGTGCAGCTGGGTGACCCTGGGCAGGTCCCACCCCCTGTCTGAGCCTCTGGACCTGAAGATGATAACATGTCACCCTCCTCCAGGGTGGGAGACTTCCAGCTGCACAGGAAAAGGCTGGCTTGAGCCCTCGGTCTCACAGGGAGACGGCACTGCCTGCTGGAATGGGCCGAGAGGCCTGAAACACTGCAGAGCCCAAGCCAGGCCCTTGTCTGATGATGCTGAGAACCTAACTAAACAGCAAGACTCATCCTGGCTAAAAACTAATACCAGGGCATGCAGCTTTGCAATGAAGAGTCACCAGCCTGGGACCCAGAGCACTGGAAGCCCCTGTGAGCAAGTCAGGGGGGTAAGGAGGCAGCGGGTCAGGCACTCAAACAAGGGCAGCAGGTCAGCCTGCCTGTTCTCAGCTCTGGCCGCTCATAGAATCACCCAAAAGTTCATAAAAATACAGATGCCCAGGTCCACCACTGACAGATTCAATCAGAACATCTGGCAGTGGTGATCTGAATGTGCAGCCAGGGCTGACAACGCCGGGGTTTGAGGATCCTCTCGTTCACTGGCCTCAGGCTGAGCTAAAAGGAGCTCATCCACCCCATGCTATGGACAGTCTTGCTCATGGGTCCAGAAATAGGGGGCTCAGCATCTCCTGTCCCCTACTCAGGGCCTGGCAGCCCCATCAGCCTTGCCTTATGCTTTGCTTTTGCTCATTCCAGTGCAGTTTGTAGAGTGTGCTGGTTTGAATCTATTATGTACCCCACAAAAGCCATGTTCTGTTAATCCAGTCTTGTGGGGTCAGACCTATTGTGGGTAGGATCTTTTGATTACGTTGTTTCCTTGGAGATGTGACCCACCCAGTTGTGGGCAGGACCTGTTGATTAGATTATTTCCATGGAGATGTGACCCCCGCCCACTCAGGGTAGGTTATGATTAGTTTACTGGAGTCCTTAAGAGAGCTCGGAACCGACACAGTCCCAGACGCTTGGAGATGCTAAGCTAAGAGATGAAGCCCAGGGTTTGCCCCTGAGAAGCTAAGTGAGAACCCACAGATGCTTAAGGAGAAAGCCACGAGGATCAGAAGCTGAAAGCAATGCAACCCAGGAGCAAAGGACCAGCAGTTGTCAGCCACATACATGCCTTCCCAGCTAACAGGCTGAGAGGTGTGTTCTGGATGCCATCAGCCTTTCTTCAGTGAAGGTATCTTCTTGTTGATGCCTTAGTTTGGGCACTTTTATGGCCTTAGAACTGTAAATTTATGAAGTAATGAACCCCCCTTGTAAAAGCCAATCCATTTCTGGTCTTTTGCATAACATCAGCTTAGCAAACCAAAACAGATGTGGGGACCAAAGAAGTTGAGGGCTGCTGAGTTTGCAAATTCCAAACATGTTGGAACAGCTTTTTAAATGGATTAAGGGGAAGATTCTGGAAGAATTGTGAGGAGCTTGATAGAAACAGCCTAGGTTGCTCTGAAGAGACTGTTGATAGATATATGGACTCTAAAGATACTCCTGATAAGGCCTTAGACAGAAATGATGCATGCGTTATTACAAACTGGAAGGAAGGTGATCCTTGTTTTAAAGTAGCAGAGAATTTGGCAAAATTGAGTCCTGCTGTCAGATGGAAGGCAAAATTTGAAAGTGATGAGCTGGGATACTTAGCTGAAGAGATTTCCAGCCCAAATATGGAAAATGCAGCCTGGCTTCTCCTTGCAGCTTATAGTAAAATGCGAGAGGAAGAATAGAAGCTGAGAACTGAACTCTTGGGTACAAAGAAACCAAAAATTGATGGTCTGAAAAATTATGGGCTTCCAGAAAGTGAGACCCCAGAGGGTAGTGCCCCACATGAGGATTTAATAGCCAGCCATTTCAGTACAAGCCAGGATTGGAGATGGAGTTATCCAGGAGGGATTTGTGAAAAGTTCTATTATCTGATGGTTGCATGCCAAGCCAACAATTTTTTTGCAAGCAGTGAATAAACAGAACATTACCAGTCTGGACTAAAAGGGACAGAAAAGGAATGGATTAAAAGGAAAATTTCTTCAAAGGCAGAACCATGAAAGCTGAGGTCTGGAGTCAAGAAACCCGGGGCCAGGAGAGCAGATCCACTTGTGCATGTGGAGACGATGAGTTCAAAGAGGATGGACCACATTCCCCAGGGATTGGGGAGGGCCTGGCCACCACCCCACTGTTCTGAAGGGGTTGAGCATGTGCCCCAGAGATGGCAGAGACTTTGGGTGCCACCCAGATGCTTGAAGAGGGTGGAGCCAAGAACAAGGTGTTCTCCCCAATCCTTGGATATGTTGGAGCAATCACCCCAGTGTTTGGAGAGAACATGGCCACCACAAAAGCCCTTGAAAAGGGTAGGACCCCCACTCTCTCAAGCTCCAAGGATAAAACGTCATTCTATAAATGACTCTCAGACTTTGAAATCTAATGAAGTATTCCCTGTGGGTTTTCAGAACTGTTTGGGTCCCATGACCCCTGTTTTCCTTCCAATTTCTCCCTATGGCAATGGGAATGTTTATCCTATGACTGTCCCTCCTTTGTATATTGGTAGCAGATAACTTGTTCTTAGTTTCACAGGTCCACAGCCAGAGGGGGATTTTGCCTTAGGACAAACCGTGCCTGTAACTGATTCTGATAAGTCTTTGTACTTAATATTGGACTGACATAGTTTAAGGTGTTTGTGATATTGTTATGGGATGATGTATTTTCCATATGGAAAGAACATGTCTTTTTGGAGTCCAGATGGTGGAATGTGCTGGTTTGACTCTATTATGTACCCCACAAAAACCATATTCTGTTAACCCAATCTTTGGGGGGCAATCCTATAGTGTGTAGGACAGTGTGTAGGCCACGTGCCTTCCTAGCTGACAGAGGTGTTCCGGACCTCATTGGCTTTTCTTCAGTGAAGGTATACTCTTGGTGATACCTTAGTCTGGACCCTTATATGGCCTTAGGACTGTAAATTTGTGAACTAATAAACTCCATTGTAAAAACCAATCCATTTCTGGTAGTTTGCATTCCAGCAGCCTAGCAAACTGGAACACAGGGGCACATGGTTTCTACCTTCAGTTCCTGGGGGCTCCTCGCTGGTCGCCTTCAAACCTTACACCAGGCCGGTATGAGGACCAAGTATGACCACATGTGGGACGGTGCCTGGGAGACCACCCCCAGCAAGGGGTCTGTGTAGGTAGCACCTATACCTGGTTGTGCCGTGGTTTCCTGTGGCTGCCATGGCAAATTACCACAAACTGGGCAGCTTAAGATTTACCCTCTCACCTGCTGAAATCGAGGTGTCAGCAGGGCCATGCCCCTCTGGAGGCTCTAGGGGAGATTTCTGTGCCTCCTCCGGCTCTGGATGCTGCCGGCCTTCCTTGGCTTGTGGCTGCATCTCTCCAATCTTCAAAAGCCGGAACCCTCTCAAATCTGTCTGCTCCATCTCCACGTCACCTTCTCTGTCTGAGATCTCCTTCTGCCTCTCCTACGGGCACCTGTGATTGCATTTAGGGCCCACCAGATAATCCAGGATAACCTCTCCATCTCCAGATCATTAATCTAAGCACATCTACAAAGACTCTTTTTCCTCATAAGGTTATATTATCCCAGGGATTGGGACCTGATATCTTTGGGGGCCATTTTTCAGCCCACGACAAGCCCTAGGAGGCAGGCTGGGCATGGATTATCCTTTGCAGTTCAAAAGTAGAGACACTGAGGCTCAGAGAGTCGCAGCAGGAGAGGCAGGACCAGAACCCAGACCTCGGCCCATGGCCTAGGGCTCCAGTTGACTCCTAGAGCAGGCCACCTTGAGGAGATGGACCTAGCGACACTGATCTGTCTTTCTACAGGCAGGGGCCATGCGGGGCTGGAGCTTTCACCTCCTCCTGCTCCCAGCCCCTGCCCAGGTTCCTCTGGAAAGCAGGGTCAGCTGGAGAAGCGCGGGCGGGGGTCCGAGGGAGGCCTTTGGTGTTGGAGGTGTGTCGGTTGACCAGTGGGGGCAGGGAGACTTATGAGGCCCCTGGAAACCTTGCAGGGAGACTGAGCTGGTGCCACTTCTGTCCGCAGCCGAATCCCAAGCAGTCTGGCCGGGGGTTGCGCACTTTCCCTGCTGAACTGGCAGATGGTTGGTACTCTTTGTCTCTGTGCTCCTGAAGCCAAACTAAAATGACAGTCATGGTTGCAAAATATGCCCACAAATCCTTGGACACGCCTCCTTTTGGAAGGTGGACCCTGCTCCCCACCACCCATCCCTGAAGTGGGGTCTAGGCTTGGTGACCTGTTCCTAGAATGGAATGTGGCGGAAGGGACAGCATGCGACTCCTAAGATTAGGTCTTAAAGGTGCTGTAGCCTCTGCCTCGCGCTCCCGGGGGGCCGGCTAGGGGGGTGGCCGCCACCATGACGGGAGGACACGCAAGCAGCCCCGGGATGGGGTGAGGTCCAGCTGGTGACCGCAAGAGTGAGACACCTTGGGACTGCACCCATCAACCCCAGTCAACACCAGGTGATCGCAGCCCTGCCCAACGTCCTGACTGCAACCTCAGGACAGACCCTCCACCAGGACTGCCCGGGTCCTGCTCGGTCCTCAGAAACCGATATAATAAAATGTTTATTGCTTTAAGCCTCTGCTTAGAGTCATTTTTCTGCAGCAGGAGAGAACTTATACAGTAGTAGGAACAAAAGAAATACAAACCCACGAGGAATATGAGACGAGACTTCAGCAGACAAGCGATTTCAGAGCGGTTTTGGAGAATAGAAGGCTGACGCAGGGGTGGGAACGGACACGGCAGAGAAGAGGAAGCAGCCGTCCAGGAGAGTGACCTGCAGCAGGACCCAGAGCCCCAGGGAGATGCGGGGCTCTTAGGTCCCAGGGCCGTGGGAACCTGGTTGAAAGTTTGCCTGCAGATCTGCTGGCCATCCTGCACGTGAGGTGCCCGGCCTGGCAGCCAGGTGACCAGTCTCCAAGCGGGAGACTGTGAATAACCCCTGGAGAAAGTGAAGGGGAGCTCCAGGCACCCCGGTGAGGGCATGCGGAAGGATGGTAGATATGGGGCCAAAAGTAGGGGCATTACGTGAATGCTACACTGAGCTCTAGGAATTCTAGCCCCTTCCCTGTCACTAGACATATGCATTGTGGGCAGCACATTTGATTATTAGGTGAATTTAGAAAACCTTAGAGAAAGACCCTCAAATCTAGACACTTTAGGGGGCATATCGCACAGCATGGCTATCTCACTGTCTTATCACCCGAGATGCTTATGAATTGACAGGTACCTCCCAAGCACAAGAATTTTAAAGGAATGATTTAAGGGTATCATTTAAAAATAGGAATAGAAGTTAAAGATCACCACATATTTAAAGGCAACTTCCAACATGGAAGAGACCAAAATGTAAAAAAACAGAAAAAGAAGAGGGAAAAAGTAGGCAGAGAGAGCAAAGAGATGATATTTAATACATAAAACAAGAACAGTGTGTTATGTAAAAGGAATACTCAGAGCTAAAAATGTACTATCAGAAGTTGAGAATGTGACAGTCAAATAAAATAAATGAATAAATAAAAAGTTTGAAAGACGTAGATGAGAAAATTTCCCAGTAAGTAAACCCAAAGAAAAAAAGATATGAAATACTAGCAATGAGGGATGAATTAGAGGATCAACACAGGAAGTCCAATATCAAATGAAGAGTGAGAGAGAAGAGACAAAGATGGAACTTGGGAAACAGAGGGAAGGAAAGTGTGAAAGATAAAATACCAAAAATTTATCTGGGACAAAAGGACACAAGTCTCTCCATGGAAAAGGCCACTAGAGAAGTGAAAAAAAGACCCCATCGGGTACATCATGGTAAAATTTCAGAACACCAGGGACAAGGCGATCCTAAAAACTTCCACAGAGAGAGAGAGAGGGAGAAGGGATGGGAAATCAGGATAACCTTGACATTCTCACGGCAACTCCAGCAGCTGGAAGACCATGAAGCAGAACCTTCAACAATCTGAAGGACAATTATTTCAGTACCTGTGCAATCAAGTGTGAGGGTCAAGTTGACATTTTCAGATGAAGAAAACAAAGGAAAAATTATCACCCAGACAATCTTTCTCTAAAATTAGGAAGTGAACAAGGAATCGGGAAGACTTGGAATTCAGGCAACAGGGGTCCCCAGGACGAGGGGAGGGAAGCCCCAGGGGAGGCCTTTGCAGCCAGAGGACAACTACTGCAGGTCCAAACAGGCTAGGCAGGA
This sequence comes from Choloepus didactylus, assembly GCF_015220235.1. Taxonomy (NCBI): domain Eukaryota; kingdom Metazoa; phylum Chordata; class Mammalia; order Pilosa; family Megalonychidae; genus Choloepus; species Choloepus didactylus. Next base: position 11,348,405 of record NC_051310.1, read on the forward strand.
GCTGGCCAAGAAAAAGAACTGACTCACGTTCCGGGGCTTGATGGCCTCAAGGGGAATTTTAGAGCTCTTTTTAGAGCTCTGTCAGAGCATTTGGTGATAAACTGGTGACAAGCACAGAGAAAACCAAGCCAATCAAAACAAGGAGGCATATATTAATCCCCTGGGGAAACCCAAAAGTGCAACGAAGGAAATGCAGTTATAGGATATATGATGGGATTGCACCAGGAGGGGCGTAAATGAAGTGAACCCTCCTCATCCTCAGGAGAAAGGCGGTAGATGACATCCAGAGTTGCAGCATCTAAAGTAGCAGTGGAGGCAGGTTGTTTTCAAAAGTGGAGATAAGTTGCAGAAGAAACAGCTCCAAGAATTGAAAGTGGTTGCCTCTGGGGAGAAGCAATCAGAGGTGGGGTGGATGAGGTAGGAGAGTTCTTTTTTTAAATAAGTCTTATAATTTGATTTTTAAAACTCTGTACATACGATTTTTTTTTTATTGAGATTGTTCAGATGCCATACAATTATCCAAAGATCCAAAGTGTACAATCACTTGCCCCTGGGTACCCTCATACAGCTGTGCATCCATCACACTTAATTTTTGCTCAATTTTTAGAAACTTTTCATTACTCCAGACAAGAAATAAAGTGAAAGATGAAAAAAGAAAAAAAGAAAAGGAAACTCTAATCCTCCCCTATCCCTAACCAACCCCCCTCACGATTTTTTTTTTAAGCACCTCATTGGAACTCCCACTAGCAACGCTACATGCTGGAAGTCCATGGAGAAATCATTGCCTTGAAATTCTGAGGGAAAAGGATTTCCTGCCGGGATGCCAGGCCCACTGAAAAAATCAGCTGAGTAGGAGGCTAGAAGATAAACATACTGAGAAAGGCAAAGTCTCAAAAAAAAAAAAAAAATTAACTGCCATGCACTTTTTGGGAAGCTTTTGGAGCATGAGGTCTAGTAGGAGGTGAGAGCAGAGCAGGAAACGAGATGACTCAGTGGTCCTCCTGGGAGCCGGCTGGATGCAGGAGAGCTGCAGGCACCCTGGGGGCAGAGGGTGGAGGGCTTGGCCAGGAAGGGCCAGGGCAAAAAGGGGCAAGGTGAGCTGGCGAGATACCTGAGCCTTTGACAACATCATCCCTAGATTTAGAGTCCGTCAGACAGAAAAATTCAGAAGACACATAAGTGGAAAAAATAACTTACCTCCAAGGCAAAAACAAGCAAACAAACAAAACAAGACACTACAAGAAAAGCAACTGTCATTGACTGCTTCGTGGCTTTCAGGGAATACATTTACATAATCACAGCCATCTCCAGTGGTCAAGTACAGCACTGATAAAACCCCGAGTCTGAGGGAGGGCTGGCAGGCGTGGGATGGTGGCATCGTCTGTCACAACAGGAAGGTGAGAGAAATGTCCAGAACTGAAATGTCAAGAAATAACAACATAAACCTGCTGAGAAAATATGGAGGTCCAAACCAGAAGGATCTATGAAAAGCTAGTTGCTCTGGGGAGTGGAGATAGGGAGAAAGAAACAAGGAACCAGTGAAGTTCTTTCCAAACATGTATTATTTTCTAAGTATATGCATTATTTTGTTTGCAGTATAAAGATCTATCTATCTATCTATCTATCTATCTATCTATATATATATATATATATAGAGAGAGAGAGAGAGAGAGAGAGAGAATGATAAAAACCACCTGCGGACCATGGCTGGTTAAAGAAGCAGGAGGCAGCAGGAGGGCTTCCTGGAGGAGGGGCCTGGCATGATGGCAACACCTGGGCCCAGGCCCGGCCTGCTGGGAGGTCAGCCAGCTCAGACAGCCTGCTCATTTTTGCAGTTTACAAACACCCTTTGGCTGTTTCCTCAGCCTGCAAGGAGGGTAGGAATTATTATTTTTCCGACAGAAGCTGAGGGTCGGGTAAGGGAGGTGCAGCCACAAGGGGAGTTTTGGAGCCGGGCGTCTCCTGCTGCAGGGGCTGCAAACCTCTCATTCAACACATGAGATGGGTTCTTCCTGATATGCGGTCGCACATTTGGCCCTCGGTGTCTGTCGGAGGGAGCCTTTGGCCCAGTGGGTGAGCCGGTGCCCTGTCGGGAGGTGACACTGGCTGCTGATGAGGAAGGTCAGGCCACAGCTAGGGCCGCGGAGGCCACGGTGTCCCAGGACCTCCAAGAACCGGGTCCTGGAGTCCACCTGGGAGCAGAGCGGCTGCCGGACTCCATGCCAGCCTCGGGAGGAGGGTCCTCCCAGGAGCCGGGCACCACTGTGGCGGTGGATTAATCTTCAGGTTTGCAGCTGCAATGTCTAGGATTCAAAGATGCACCTTTTATGGGACATGGTGTGTGGATCAAAACCCGCAGACCTGTACAACACAAAAAGTGAATCCCAGCCAACCGGAGACTTCAGTCACTAGCAATGAATCAAAACCAGTTCATTGGCATGGGACTTGCCCTTGGGAAGACTGTTGCTGCAAAGGAGAGGCTAGGCCTCCCTATAATCGTGCCTAAGATCCTCCTCCCGAATGCCTCTTTGTTGCTCAGATGTGGCCCTGTCTCTCTAGCTAAGCCAACTTGGCAAGTGAAATCACTGCCCTGCCCCCTATGTGGGATCTGACACCCAGGGGAGTGAATCTCCCTGGCAACGTGGAATATGACTCCCGGGGAGGAATGTAGACCCGGCATCATGGGATGGAGAACATCTTCTTGACCAAAAGGGGGAAGTGAAAGGAAATGAAATAAGCTTCAGTGGCAGAGAGATTCCAAATGGAGCCGAGAGGTCACTCTGGTGGGCACTCTTACGCACACTTTAGACAACGCTTTTTAGGTTCTAATGAATTGGAATAGCTAGCAGTAAATACCTGCAACTATCAAACTACAACCCAGAACCCATGGATCTTGAAGACAATTGTATAAAAATGTAGCTTATGGGGGTGACAATGCGATTGGGAAAGCCATAAGGACCACACTCCCCTTTGTCTCGTTTATGGATGGATGAGTAGAAAAATGGGGGATGGAAAAAAACAAGCAAACAAAGGCACCCAATGTTCTTTTTTACTTTAATTGCTCCTTTTCACTTTAATTATTATTCTTGTTATTTTTGTGTGTGTGGTAATGAAGGTGTCAGGGATTGATTTTGGTGATGAATGTACAACTATGTAATGGTACTGTGAACAATCGAATGTACGATTTGTTTTGTATGACTGCATGGTATGTGAATATATCTCAATAAAATGAATTAAAAAGAAAAGAAACGAAAAGAAAAAACCAGTTCATCGGTTGTAACAAATGTACCACACTAATGCAAAGTGTGAATAATAGGGGAACAGTGGGGCAGTGTGGGAGGTGTATAGGAACTTGGTACTTTCTGCAAACCCAAAACTGCTGTAAAAAAGTCTTTTTTTTTTTTTTGAAGTGTGCCTTGAACATGCAAAGGCTGAGAGCTGCTGCCTGGCCAGTTCCTCCAGTGAACACATGGAGATATCGAGACCTGTTAGGTAGGAAGAGGCTCATTCAAGGAATCTTCCCTAGAGTCTGCATTTAGATCGATTCCTTACCTCATGGTAGCCAGGATTGGAGCAGGTGAGTTTCCAGGCTTTGAAATCCCTTCTATGGCCTGATGACTCTCGAACCCGCACCCCCAGCCCCAGCCACCCTCCGCAGCTCCAGCCGACGTCCCCTTTGGCCTCACCCACTCAGCCAAACCCCAATGGCAGCCTGGCTCTTCTTGGCACTCTGGGGAAAGCGTCAGCAACTCCTGAAACAGCTGTCCGAAAAGATGTCCCCGAGTCTGCCCTCGTCTCCTGGGGCTGCCGTGACAGCACACCATGGTCAGGACAGTTCCAACAGTTCAGGAGCCTGGAAATCCAAAAGCAAGGTTAGGCAAGGCCATGCCCCCACTGCAGGCTCCAGGGGAGACTCCTTGCCTGTCATAGCTTCCGGAGTAGCCAGCTATCCATGGCCTTCCTTGGCTTGTAGGTGCACCTCGGCCTCTTCTCCATCCTTGCCGGGGTTCTCATCCATGTCTTCTGTCCCTCTTTATGACACCGGTCATACTGGAATCGGGTCACCTTCATCCAGTAACAAAGATGACCACATTCTGAGGTTCCGGAGGTTAGGACTTGACATGTCTTTTGGGGGATGCAGCTCCATCCATAGCACCAGCCTCTGCTTCTCGCATCATAGACAACCCCAGTCCTCAACACCCCCATCTCTCCCCTGGATTGCAGTTTTCCCACTTTGCCTTTCTCACCCGGTTCTGAACCCAGCACAGACCGTCCCCTTTGAAAATGTCACCACGTCATGTCCCAGCTCCAAAGCCTCCGAGGGGCTCCCATTTGCCCTTCGCTCCTCGCCTGGCCTTCCAGGGCCTGGCCTTGGCCTTTTCCCCTCTCTCCCTTTGCCCCAGTCACTGGGACCCCCCAGGCCCGGGGCCTTTCCTTCTCTCCGGAAGACTCTTCTCTGGAACTCAGCCGGCTGCCTCCTCCATGGGCCTCCCAATGCCTGGAGCCCATGGGCACAGAGCAGGGGCTCAGCCACACCCAGGGACCCCCTGGCTCGTGGGGGCCCAGCCTGGAGGCTGGAGCTGTGGTGGGTGGAGGTGTTCTCCTGCAGGAGCATAAAGCCCCCCTGGTGCCCTGGAGATGGCAGGTTCTCTTTAGAGCTGTTCTCCCTCTGTGGAGGCCGGTGCAGGGCCTCGCTGGGCAGGGGGCATGCTGTGGGGAAGACCCCTGCAGAAGTGCCCTGCTCAGGTCTTTGCACACTTCCCAGGCACCGGAATGTTCCCAAACCAACCCCGGGTGGCTGGGTGCCATGAGTGGGCAAGTGTGAATGCACTTGGAGGTTATGGGATGGAGGAGATGGTGACAACATGGAAGGGACAGGCTGGCTCCCCGCCCCCAGCTCACTAGTCCCCTGTCCCCCAGCCCCCCAGGGCAGGTCCTGCAGCTAAGGTCCATTTTACAGACGCAGTAACTGAGACTTAAGGTTTAAATCAACACATTGTGGAAATCGCCATTTAAACTAGGGTGTCTTGCACCTGCCTGATGATGGAAATCCAGGGGGCACTAGTTGGAGCCCCAGGCCCTTTCTTGGAGATTCTGATTCATCCCCCTCCAGATGGGTCCTGGAATTGGTCTGTTTAGCCAGAGCCGGGAGTGGGGGACTGGAATGTGGAAGTTCCGGAAAGACAGTGCCCAGCAGAGGACTTCTGGGAGCCGCCCCCTGCGCCACCCCCCCAGCTCACCACAGCCCTCCTCTTTGTGTTATTCCATGACTGGGTGATCCTTCACCCACGGAGGTGCTGGGCCGCTCCCCGACTGCTGGACACGAGGGTTACAGCCAGGGCTGCGCAGGGATGAGTAACTCCACGGGGACGTGTTTGAGCACAACTTTGTTTTCCTGTTGGATTGTTTCCCCAGGATGAGTTCTGAGAAGTGGGACTCCAGCGGCGGGGGGTGGGTGTTTCCCACTAATCGGCGTCTCCCAGGCCAGCTGCCCTAGCCTGGGCCGGCCCCAGGATGACCATCCGGCCTCTCCCCAGCTTCAAGGAGGGGCGGCCGGCAAATCCGGTCTGGTGCTTCCGGAGGAAAATGACAGATCCGGTGCTTTCCTGTAAGCACTGATTGCCGCTCCATCCGTCCACAGCCCTGCCAGCCGGGAGGGCCCGCCAGGGTGGCTCGGCCAGCCCGGGAAGGGAAGGATTTGCCCTGCAGAGGTCACGGGAAGTGAGGAAGCCATCCCTCCCTGGAGAGGCCAGGCTGTCAGCAGCTTTGCTGGGGCCGGGGACGTGGGCTTGGAACCCAGCAGGCAGAGAATCCCTTTTCAGACCACAGAGGGCTCCTGGCCCCTCCATCCCCCGACCCGCCTGACCGGAATGGCTGGGTGCTCCTGGGGAGAAGTGACATCCTTGGGGAGGGAGCCAAGGAGGCCCTTGCACTAAGCTGGGACTTCTGCAGGGAGGCCTGGCCCCTGCCCACCATGTCCCGCATCAGCACGGACCCCGGGGTCCCTGCTCAGGTCCAGCCTCTCTCCATCCCAGGGGTGGGCTGAGGCCGGGAGCCTGACCCCCCACAGCTGTCCCTGGACAGTCAACCGGGGGTTCCCGGAGGCCCAGTGAGGGAGGACTGGGGTTGGAGGAGCTGTTTGTGTCGCCTGGGGGTTCCCACAGGAAGGCTGGGGTCTCAGTGTCCATGAGCTCAGGCAAAGAGGGCCACACTCAATCCCCACTGGGCAGAATGCTCCGGCCCTTTCCTGCCCTGAACTCCTTCTAACAGGAGCAGTGGGGAATCCGAGCTGTGGGGTCAGGTCTCTGTGTTCAACGGGACTCCCAGAGACCTTACCTTCCCCATGAGACCATGACCTCTTGGAAGGCAGGGCCAGGGTCTGTCCTGTCTCAAACTCAAGGTAGTGAGTTCTCTGTCCCTGGAGGCAAGCAAGCTGAGGCAACACAACCATCTCTCAGAGCTGTAGAAGGAGTGGGGGCTCCCGTGGCCTGAGTGCCCACCCTATGCCACTACTTGACTAATACCCTGCTCTGTGTGTCGTCCCCTTTACAGGTGAGGAAACTGAGGCACGGAGGCCTCCTGGCTTCCCTGGAGATCTGAAGGCAGCTGACTCGTCCGTGAGTCATCACTCCTGCTTCCAGAGTCTCCCCTTGACCTGCTCTACCAGTCCTCGTCCACGGGTCACTGCGGGCACAGAAGGCTGCCCTCGTCCACCGTCCCACCCTGAGGCTCTCCATGGCTCTCTCTGTTCAGCTGGAATGACCGCTCTGGGTTGGCCTGGGTTCTTCTGTAGGAGGGAGTCCACCCCCAGCTGTTTGTGAGTGGAGTTGGAGCCTTCCTGGGGTCAGGGCACTGGCCATCTCCTCCGAAGGACACTCCTGGGCCAGGGCACCGGATGGCCAGGCCACCCAGCCAGGGCCCACTGACCACAGGTGTTCATAGAGAACCTTCTGTAGCATGTCCAGGGACAACGTCTCCCCATCTCAGCCTGGACAAATGCCCTTTCAAAAGACAGTTCAAGAGAGGGGAAAAAAAGCATCACTATTAACTTGTGAGTTTGTGCAATTGACCTTTTGTGCCTGGTGCATGTTATTCTTGCTCTCCTTGTTAATTCCATTCTGTTGACTATGGTCCCTGATTGCACCTGCTGAGGTGGCTGGGTGTGTGGTTTGCTCATGGGGCACAGGCGTCTCTGATGAGCAGGCCCCCTGGGCAGAGTCCAGCCCTGGGCTGGGTTGTTCAGGGCTGAAGGCAGAGGCCCACAGCACACCCTGTGTACTAACCAGGGCTCTCTAGGGAAATAGAACCAACAGGAGGTATCTGTAAATATTATGAGATTTTACAAAAGTGTCTCACACAACTATGGGGATGCATGAGTCCAAATTCCATAGGGCAGGCTGCAGGCTGGGAGCACCCATGAAAGTTTTCCATGAATTCCCCGGGAGAAGCTGCTGAAGTTGAGATGAAAATTCTCTCTTCTGCCTGCTGAAGTCATCACTTCTCTTAAAGCCTTCAACTGATTGGATGAAACGTCTTTTGTTGCTGAAGACACTCTCCTTAGTTGATTGCAGATGTCATCAGCCATAGATGCAGACAACATACTGATGATTTAAGTCCATGAAATGTCCTCGCAGTAATAGTTAGGCCAGTGTTTGCTTGACCAGACACCTGGGCACCATCACCTGCCAAGTTGGCACATGAACCTAACCATCACAGTCCACCCCTTGTCAACTTGGCAGTTATACACATCACCTTAAACCATACTTTATATCTAAGTAGAGAACAATAACAGGTGTATATTTCGTCTAACAATACTCTGCTGTCCTGCATACAACTGAAAAAGCACTAAATCTCTCCAGAATAGGGTGCAAGTCATTGGGTAATATTCACTCTTAAACTTGATATCCTATAACTTAAATGCTGTGACATGAATAACACAACTTATGTCATATGATGAGGGGATAAGATAGAGAAGAAAGCAAAGATATTTACGGACAAATACAAACATACTCAAAACAAGGAGGAAATATTTACTCCATCACAGCCCTAGTTTCTGTAACCGGTCACATGGCCATACTTCGTATTTATCACTCCCTTCTTCCACTACCCATTCCATGTTCCCTTTACCCTCAGCAAGCACTTCAGCTGGCCATGTTCTTTGCCTGGTGGGGTGACCCAACCTTCATTCCTGCAGTTTCTGGGCCATTGGTGGTCCTGCCTGGATTGGGTTGTTGCAGTTTTCCATTGACTTGAATCACGGGGCATGGTAGTGCTAAGAGACGCCCCAGGGGATCTCCTGTATTCCAGGAAAACTCTTTACCTCCATTGTGTAGTTGCAGTGCTGTTTCCCCTTGATAGTCAGGATCAATCACCCCAGCCAGTACAGCAATCCCCTCCCTTGCCTGTTAATTCAGAGGCATGAGAAGCCCTAAGTGGCCGTGGCAGTCTTAGCTTCCAGTTCAATTGAATCTTTGTTGTGTCTCTGGGTGGCAGCACTCCTCCTTTCAGAACTAAGACATAGACCAGCAGAGCTTAAGGTTGCAGGGACAGGAAGCAAAAGTGTTTCTAGTGGATCACTAGGGATGACAGTGAGTGGTGCTACTCCTGTTTCCACCCCTTGATTCCTGGACCCGTGAATCCTGGCTATGGGAGAAACAGCACCATAGAGTGGACGCTGATTCAGAGCATACACAGCCTCCTGGAGAACTCTGCTCCAGTCCTGCAAGGTATTGCCATCTAGTTGATGCTGTAATTGAGTCTCCAACAGGCCATTCCACTGTTCTATCAACCCAGCTGCTTCTGGATGATGGGGAACATGGTAAGACCAGAGAATTCCATGAGCATGTGCCCATCCCCTCACTTCATTTGCTGTGAAGTGGGTTCCTTGGTCCGAAGCAATGCTGTGTGGAATACCGTGACGGTGGATGAAGCATTCTGTAAGTCCATGGATGGTAGTTTTGGCAAAAGCATTGCACGCAGGGAAGGCAAACCCATATCCAGAGTATGTGTGTATTTCAGTGAGAACAAATCGCTGCACCTTCTGTGGTGGAAGTGGTCCAATGTAATCCACCAAGTAGCAGGCTGATCACCTCAGGAAATAGTGCCATATCGGGGACTGGGTATGGGTCCCTGCTGCTGGCAGATTGGACACTCAGCAGTGGCTGTGGCCAGGTCAGCCTTGGGGAGTGGAAGTCCACGTTGCTGAGCCCATGCATAACCTCCATCCCTACCACCATGACCACTTTGTTCATGAGCCCATTGGGCAATGACAAGAGTGGCTATGGAAAGAGGCTGATTGGTATCCACCAAATGGGTCATCTTATCCACTTGATTATTAAAATCTTCCACTGCTGAAGTCACCCTCTGGTGAGCATTCACATGGGACACAAATATCTTCACATTTTTTGCCCACTCAGAAAGGTCTATCCACAAACCTTTTCCCCAGATGTCTTTGTCACCAATTTTCCAATCATGATCCTTCCAAGTCCCTGACCATCCAGACAAATAATTAGCAACAGCCCCATGAGTCAGTATGTAGGCACACCTCTGGCCAGTTCTCATTCCAAACAAAGGGAACAACCAGGTGCACTGCTCAAAGTTCTGCTCACTGGGAGGATTTTCCCTCACCACTGTCCTTCAGGGACATCCCAGAGAGGGGCTGCAGTGCTGCAGCTGTCCACTTTCAGGTGGTACCTGCATATCATGCAGAACCGTCTGTAAACCAGGCCTGAGTTTTCTCTTCCTCAGTCAACAGATTGTAAAGAACTCCTCAAGATGCCATAGCTGTGGGCTGGGAAAGAGAAGGTAAGGTGGAAGGAGTGGGGGCCATGGGCATTTGGGCCACTTCCTCATGTAACTTACTTGTACCTTCAGGACCTGCTCAAGCTCTATCTCGTATATACCATTTCCATTGTATGATGGAGTGCTGCTGTGCATGCCCAACTTTATGGCTTGGCAGGTCAGACAATACCCAGCTCATGATAGGCAACTCAGGTCTCATGGTGACTTGGTAGCCCATGGTTAAGCGTTCTGTCTCTACTAAGGCCCAATAGGAGGCCAACAGCTGTTTCTCAAATGGAAAGTAGTTATCTGCAGAGGATGGCAAGTCTTTACTCCAAAATCCTAAGGGCTTTGTATTGTGATTCTCCCATAGGGGCCAGCCTAAGTCTCCAAACAGCATCTCAATTTGCCACTGACACTTCCAGCACCATTGGGTCAGCTGGATCATATGGTCCAAGTGGCAGAGCAGCTTGCACAGCAGCCTGGACCTGTCACAGAGCCTCATCTTGTTCTAGTCCTGACTCAAAACTAGAAGCTTTTCTGGTCACTCGGTAAATGGGCTGGAATAGCACACCCAAATGAGGAATATGTTGTCTCCCAAATCCAAAGAGGGCAACTAGGCGTTGTGCCTCTTTTTTGGTCATTGGAAAAGCCAGATGCAACAGCTTATCCTTCACCTTAGAAGGGATATCTCGACAGGCCCCACACCACTGGACACCTAGAAACTTTATTAAGGTGGAAGGTCCCTGTATTTTTGTTGGGTTTATCACCCATCCTGTGACACACAAATAAATACCTCACCAAAAACTCTAGAGTAGTTGCTACTTCTTGCTCACTAGGTCCAGTCAATGTGATATCATCAATATAATGGACCAGTGTGATGTCTTGTGGGAGGGAGAAATGATCAAGATCCCTGTGGACAATATTATGACATAGGGCTGGAGAGTTGATATAACCCTGAGGTAGCACAATGAATGTAAACTGCTGGCCTTGCCAGCTGAAAGCAAACTTTCTAGTGGTCCTTACAAACTGTTATTGAGAAAAAAGCATTTGCCAGATCAATAGCTGCATACCAGGTACCAGGGGATGTGTTGATTTTCTCAACCAATGATACCACATCTGGAACAGCAGCTACAATTGGAGTCACCACATGGTTAAGCTTACAATAATCCACTGTCATCCTCCAGGACCCATCTGTTTTCTGCACAGGCCAAATAGGAAGAGTTGAATGGGGGTGTGGTGGGAATCACCACCCCTGCATCCTTCAAGTCCTAAGAGTGGCATTAATCCTGCAATCCCTCCAGAAATCCAGTATTGCTACTGGTTTACTATTTTGCTAGGTAGGAGGCAATTCTAGTGGCTTCCACTTGGCCTCTCCTACCATAACAGCCCTTACTCTGCGAGTCAAAGAACCAATGTGGGGATTCTGCCAGTTGCTGAGTATGTCTATTCCAATTATGCATTCTGGAACTGGGGAAATAACCACAGAATGGGTCCAGGGACCCACTAGACCCACTGTGAGACAGACCAGAGCTAAAACTCAATCAATCACCTGACCTCCATAAGCCCCAATTCTGACTGGTGGACAGAGTGACATTTTGGGTCTCCTGGAACTAATGTCACTTCTGAGCCAGTGTTTAATAATCCCTGAAATATTTGATCATTTCCTTTTCCCCAATGCACTGTTACCCTGGTAAAAGGCCGTAGGTTCCCCTGGGGAAGGCTGGGAGGAAGATTAACAGTGTGAATTTTGACAGTGTAACAGGGTCCTTCCCCAAGGGTACCTGGCCTTCCCCTCATTCAAGGGGCTCTGGGTCTGTAAACTGTCTCAAGTCTGGGAATTGATTAAGGGGCCATGACTCTCTGTTTTGTAATTTGAGTTAGACTTTTTTCATTTGACCTAGAACTCTTCTGCTTATACAGAGCAAATAAGAATTTAGTAGACTGCCCCTCTATTTTACCGCTAGGTACTCCATGATCTACTAGCCAACACCATAAGTCTCTGTGAGTCAGATTATTTTGACTGCTGCTTTGAGCCTGTTTTCCATTATGGTTGTGTAGCCACACCCACCTTGTCTGTGGCGATTAACTGCTGCCAACTCGGGATCTCATTACCCCCATTGTGTTTAAGGATTCCAGCTCAGTGACAGCAGTTCCTACAGTAGTATCTGACCTATAGAGAAGGGCAGCTACAGAGCTCTTCGGGGATGATGGAGCTAGTCTCACAAATTTATTCCTTAGAGTCCTGGTGAAAGGTGTGTCCTCTGGACATTCCAGGTGTGTGTGAGTAGGTTTCCATAATAAGTCCACTCCAACATTCCAATCTCTCTAAGCCTTTTTATCCCCTCCTCTACATTATACCAGGGCAGTTCTGGCATTTCAAACTCTGGTAATGCCGGCCACCTTTGGTCCATGCTTCAGCCAACCACCCAAACTGTTAACACCCTTTCTAACCCCTCGAGCTACAACACTGAATCCAGAATCTCTGCGTAGTGGGCCCATATCAGTAAATTCAGCCTGATCCAACTTTATATTCTTTCCACCATTATCCCACACCCTTAATATTCATTCCCACACATATTCCCCTGATTTTTGTATATGTAAATTGGAAAGCTCTTGCAGTTCTTTTGAAGGGTATCATACCTCTTCATGGTTCACACTCTGTACCTAACCTTTCGGGGCCTGTTGGGACTTTAGTCTACTTATAGGTCTGGAAGGAAAGAGGGGTGATGGGGATGGGTCAGGAGAAGAATTAGACATGTCTTTCAAGTCAGTTACCTCAGGGCTTCCATTGCAGTCTTATCTGCTAAAACAGGATTAATCTCTCCAGACAGAGGAGTGAAGACTGTTTTTCCAGGTGAGGTGGTTGCAGGTTTAGAGGCACTGAAGTGTTAATCTCTTTAGGTGGAATTCGGATGGCAGTTTCCTCAAGGCAGACTGTTACGGGTTTGGCTAGCAAAGACTCAGTAGAATCTAGGGTTCCAATGTCCTCACTGCCATCATTATCAACCCATGTGTCCCCGTTCAAATTTTCAGGATTCCATTCCTTTCCAATCAGTGCTCTCGCTTTAAGCAGACACCCTGCAAGGTTGGGAATTCAGCCTAAGTTGCAATTCTGCCCCTCACACAACGAGCTTCTGGGTCTGGTTTTCAGAGATCTCAAGTCTGCAGCTACAGGAAATAAGATTTTCTTTTAGGGCCACATAGAAACTTTCACATCTTCCATCAGTGTTTAAATTGCAAATTTGAAGCCTTCAGCTCATCCTTTCTTTATAATTGTATCCAGGAACAGACAACACCATTATACTTTTACCTCCACAAAACACACTTAAGGTGTCAAAACACTCTCACCCACAGCCTTGCCTCTTACAAGCATATGACTAGCAATACCCAGTGGTGATATTTTGTGGATCTCTGCTGCCAACGCACACCATGGACTGTCAGTGCCATCTTGATTATTGGAAAGGGAGTCATTATTGAGTTTGAATCTAATCAGAGAGGAGAATCAATTGCAAAAGCCCCAGAACCAACTCAGAAAGCAACTTTTCAAGATTTTTTTTCTCAAGAACCATTCCCAGTACCAAGCTGTTTTAGTCATGGTTCTCTAGGGAAACAGAGCCACAGGAGATATCTGTAAACATTATGAGATTTTATAAAAGTGTCTCATGCAACTATGGGGATGCACGAGTCCAAATCTGTAGGGCAGCCTATAAGCTGGCAACTCCGATGAAGGTTTTCCATGATCTCCCCAGGAGAAGCTGGCTGAAGTTGAGATAAAAATTCTCTCTCCTGCCTGCTGAAGTCATCACTTCTTCTTTTAAAGCCTTCAACTGATTGGATGAAATGTCTTTTGTTGCTGAAGACACTCTCCTTAGTTGATTGTAGATGTCATCAGCCATAGATGTAGTCAACGTACTGATGATTTATGTCCATGAAATGTCCTCGCAGGAATGGTTAAGCCAGGGCTTGACCAGACAACTGGGCACCATCACCTGGCCAAGATGATACATGAGCCCAATCACCACACCCTTAGAGACCCTTTTCCTGTAGGTTGCGTTGATTTACCAAGTATGGTCTCCAGGTTGCACTGTCCAGGGAATTGTGGCACTGCTTGACTGCCCTGCTGTGCAGCCTGCATTTTCCTTTCCACCAAAAGGACGGTGTAAAGAACCTGCCCCCAAATACACCACCATCAGTCACACCTCCTGCCTTTGCCCACAGTGTTCCCTTTGTCTCGGACGCCTGGTTGGCACCCATGCCAGGACCCAGCTGTGTGAAGTCCTTCTCCCTCCACAGAGCCCTGCTACCACCCAACCTGCCTGGCCCCTCTGTCCATCCCCGAGGTTCCTGAAGCCTGCGGAGGCCACCCAGTGCGTGCACGGGCCCAGGCTCGGGGTCAGCCAGGCCCAGGCAGGTGGATGAACCTCCCTGAACCCGTTTCCTTATTTGTAAAGCAAGGAGAATTACCACATGGAAGGGTCAGGAGAACCTTCAATCAAGTGCAAAAAGTGCTCAGCGTGCTTGTTGGCGTTCCCCAGGCGGAGCTGCCCCCCAGGAGTGGACGGCCTAGCTGGGGGTGACGGGGGAGGCTGGGAGGAATTCTGAGAAGGAGAGCCATGTTCTATGGCAACTGCCGGGAGGAGCAGTGGTTCCCGCTGGGGAGCCAGGACGGGCCATTGCAGGGGTCAAGTGCTCCTGAGCTGGAAGGGTCTCTATGAGAGTTTGAAGCTGTTATGTTCCCCAGAAAAGGCATGTTCTTTTAATCCATTCCTGCGGGTGTAGACCTGTTTTAGGGGGGAACTTTTGATTAGGTTGTTTCGATTGAGATGTGACCTAGTCCATTAAGATGGGTCTTAATCCTCTTACTGGAGTCCTTTATGAGAAGATGAAACACACAGAGAAGCTAAGACAGACAGAAGCTAAGAAAGAGATTAAATTAAGAGACGCTCACAGAAAAAGCCCCAGGGAAGCCGAGAGGAAGCCACTGAAGCCAGAAGTTGGAAGCATCGAAACCCAGGAGAGAAGGACGGGCAGACACCGCCATGTGCCTTGCTGTCTGACAGAGGAGCCCAAGCTTGCTGGTAAGCGGTCCTCAGAGAGGGTACCGTCCTGTTGCTGCCTTGAGTTGGACATTTTCACGGTCTTAGAACTGTAGATTTGTAAGCTAATAAATCCCCATTGTTAAAAGCCAATCCGTTTCTGGTCTACTGCATTTAATTAGCTTTAGCAAACCAAAACAGTCTCCATTTCCACCAGCAGCCAAGCTGGGGAAGAACCTCCCAGCAAGAGCCGAAGGTGGATGTGCTGAGCTGTCATTTTCACAGAGTTGTGGGTGTGTGTGTGTGCATGCGTGTGCATCTGCAATCTAATAGGGGTGCCTCGGAGCAGCCTTGTTCTGCATTTCTCTGAATGCCTGTTACCCTTTAAGACCGGCTCTGGGAAGCATAATTCCTTTAGGTATGAGTCCAGGGAAATCATTCTCCATTGGCTGGAGATTGTGAGATGAGCTCAGCCCGGGAGAATTTGGGGAACTCGGGGGAAGCAGTGCGTTTGTGATGACGATAGCCACATGCAGTGGGGGAGAGCAGAGCACACGGCACGCAGCAGGTGGCACCAGGCGGCTCTCTGTGTGGTTTGAGGAGAGAGAGAGCCCTTCAGACGCCCCACCTTGCTCCAACTACCTGGAACTCCATCATCACTCACACCCCTTCGATGAAGATAAGGGCCTTAGTCAAATGTAAATATTTTGCCTGGAGAGGGGCACATAGCCTGTTATTGAGGGAAATGTGATGGTTTGATGTTGTGTGTACCCCACTAAAGATCATGTACAGAGAAGATCAGCTGATCCATTCCTGGGGGTGTAGACCCATTGTGGGTAGGACTTTCTGATTAGGTTATTTTAGTGACAAGTGCCCCAGGTGAGTCTTAATCCTCTTACTGGAGTCCTTTATAAGAGGAAAAAGACAGAGAAAAGACATAGGAAAAAAGCCCCAGAGAAGCTAAGAGAGGACACCACTGAAGCCAGGAGCCGGAAGCAGCAAAACCCGGCAGAGAAGGGAGAGATGAGCGGATGCCGCCATGCGCCCGGCCCTGGCAGAGGAGCCCAAGGCTGCTGAGAGCTGGTCTTCTGGAAGAAAGCATCACCTGTTGCTGTGTGTATTTGGATGTTTTCAGGACCTAAGAATTGTACTTGTAAGTTAATAAATCCCCATTGTAAAAGCTAACCCATTTCTGGTATGTTTCATTTCAGCAGCTTTAGCAAACCAAAATAGGAAACAAAGATGGAACTTACTTTTATCGCGTTCCTAATATGTGTCAGGCATGGGATGGGCACCCCCTCACTGAATCCGCAAAGCAGCTGGTGACGGGGGTGTTACCCTCACCTGCGGGCGAGACGGTGAGACTCACGGGGCCTGGGGCTTGCTGAGGGCTTGGCAGGGTTGGGATTTGAACTCAGAGCCAACTCCCCACCCTCACTCTGCCCGCGGCACCCGGCCACGTCTCCTCCTTGGCTCGGTGCCCTGAAGCGTGGATGAGACAGAGCAACGGCTTGGGGGCACTCGGACCTGGGGCAAGTGTGTGACCCCAAAAACCCCTTACCCCTGGGCACCCCCTGCTGATGGCTGGGCAGCTCCAGCACCTTCCCCAGGGGCTGTTGTGAGCAAAGCTGGTGACACTGCCCCTGTTTAGGCCTCGTTTTTGTTATCACCCCACCCAACATCTAGATAGTTAAAGCCCCAATTTCCAACCCAGAGACACCCCCCACCACCCATGACTCTTCTCGGACTCCCTGTGTCCCTATCCTGGGATCTGAGAGAGAGGGTGGGCACGGCCGAGCAGCTGGGCTGTAAGTGGGCATTTGTTCGTGGGGACAGTGTGTCTCTGTAAGTCACCCCGCAGCCCTGTCCCCAGCAGCAACCACAACCTGTTCCTTTCCCTCCCCCCACCTGGGCCTAGAGGAGGCCACGGTCAGAATTCCCGTGTGTTCCACTGACCTGCTCCCTCCCTAGGGTGCCTGTCACCCTCTCTCTGGAGGAGGCAGCCATCAGAGTCATGTCTCCCTGGCATTGAGCCAGTTGGCGGAGTAATGAGTGCGTGGCCTGGTGATGATGGCGCCGTGCCTTCAGGATGACTCGGGAAGGCCCCGGCCAAGCCCTGTCATTAGAGGTTGTGGAGATGCCGTCTGCCATGTGACTGGGAAGTGGGCAGCCGCGGAATGTTTTAATTGCTGGGTTCCCTCAGGCTGCTGCGTGGGTTTGCCCCCAAAGCATGCAGCATCGCGGGGTGTCCTCTCTGGGGCCACCACTCGGCCCCGTCCCGGCAGGCTGGGCCTCCACCCCAGGCAGCTCTGCTCTCAGGCGGCCGGGGCAGCAGGGGTGGAGAGCGGAGGCCGGCTGGGGCCTGATCCCTCTGATGCCCCCCCAGGTAACTTCACCCCACCCAGCAGTGGGCAGACACTGGGGGACAGAGTGGTTAGGTCACGGCCTGAGGTCCCCCGGCCACACAGTGGCTAGGATGTGAAGTCAGGTCCGGGCTCCTGACCACAGCCTCGTGGCTATTACTATCCCCTGATGTCACACAGTAATAGCTGTGGTAAGTATTATTATTACTGAGGGCAGGGCTGTGGGTGGGTCTGAGGGGCTGCGTCCCTGGGGGCAGGTGTCTGGCCAGAGCCCAGAACCAGGCAGGGTCGTGTCCCAGCCGAGACGGGTCCAAGCCGGCCCCAGGAGGGCCTGGAGATGTGGGGCCAAAGTCGCCTCTGTGGGGGACAGGGGCTGACGTCAGGGGAGGCCGGGCTGGTTTTGGGGGCCTCACCCCACCCTCTGTAAGATCCCGGGCTCAGGGCACCTGCTCCATGCCCAGCCGGCTCCCAGGTAAGTCTGGGGATGGACACAGTAGGCTTGTGGATGTGAGCGTCGAAAACTCCGCCAGAGGCCCTCGCGCTTTTATACAACATGGTCCCGCCACGAGAGCCCAGCACCTCCTCCCTCAAGAGGCAAGACACCTGCTGGTTAAGAACCTGGGCCCTGGGGCCTCTGCCCACTACCTGCGTGACCTTGGCAATGACCTCAACCATTGTTCCATGTCCCCATCTGTCCGAGGTCGGTGTGAGGGTTAAGTGAGCTAGACCGTGCTGGGCCTACACTACTGCTCAATAAATGTTTGCCATCGTCACCCTCTTGGCTGCACCAGTGTGCCCTGATGCTGGCGGAGAACTGGACTCACCGAGAAAGGAGCACAGACCAACCTTACGGGGGGTTTTGACTCTGAGGGCACAGTGGGCCTCGAGGGCATCAGATGTGGTGCCAACGTGCCCAGGGACGAGTCCTGAGGCCTCTGCAGATGTTTGCTTGGCTGGTGTTTGAGGTCCCTGGGCCTCCGGGTTCCCAGGAGCTGGGAGACCACTGCTGAGCCCACCAAGCAGGTTCCCTGCTGCCCACTCTAGTTAGGATTTCCAGCACGGCCTTGTTCGGGTCTGTCTGGCCAGCTGGGACCCATGGGGAGAGATGGTAACTGCTCACGACTCATTCCCAGCCTTCGGGATGCGGCCGTTGAGCTGCCCCAGCTCTGGGCTGGGAAACCAAGCCCACAGCCTCAAGAAGGGGGAACCCAGCCATCTGTGTCACCCCAAGGCTGGCCCCGTGGATGCCCGACAGGAAGGGTGCCGGGCCTGTGGGCTGCCCGTGTCTCTGCCCCACGGGGTGAGAATGCAGGAGATGACCTTCCCGTTCACTGCCTGGGATGTGGCTGGGGCTCACCCTCTCTCCTGGTCTCTGCCCCGAGTGTCCCTGCACCCGGTGACACCACACAGGAGCTCCTCGCATGGAAATGCCCCTTGGCCCATCCCTAGGGCACAGGCTGCCCCAACAGAGCCGCTGGCCCAAGCTCAGGGCAAACAGCACCCAGCCTGGGCCTGCCTGCTGGAACTCTGGCTTGCAGGCACTTCTGTCCCTCGTGTCCAAGGGCCCTCCCTCCTTCAGGCTCCCAAGGGACAGGGAGACCTGCTCCCCCCTCTTGACATTCTGGCCACCATGCAGAGCCCAGTGCGGAACTGACCCCTGGGGGAACAGTGGGGCAGGGAGGGAGGGGGCTGTTACCTGATGGTCACTGAATGTGTCAGGACACGGAGAGAGGTTCTTTCTCCCTCTCATCTCTGATGAAAACAACAACAACAAAAGATTTCTTAAAACATTTTTTTTTCTTTACAAAGACTTGTACATGAATGCTCATTGCAGCTTTATTTGTAATACCCCAAAGAGCAAACAACCCACATTTTCAACAGATGAATGAATAAACAACTGTGGTATATCCATGTATTGGAATATTGCTTGGCAATAAAAAGGAATGAACTAATGATACACACTGCATCATGGATAACTCTCAAAATTATTATTTGGAAAGAAGCTGGACATAAAGAAATATATGCCATATGTGTTCCATTTATATAAAATTCTAGGAAATGCAAACTAAGGAAGGTTGACAGAAAGCAGACCAGGCATTGAATGGGATGGGGATGGGGAGGTAGGTAAGAGGGATTGCCAAGGGGCGGGAGGAAACTTTTGGCGCTGATGGATAAATTCATTTTCTTAATTGCGATGATGTTTTCACAGGTGTGGACATATGCTGAAACTTAAGAAATCGTCCATAGTTTATTTTTGTCAATTATGCCTCAGCAAAGCTTTTTCAAAAAGATGGGTGTTTAAAAAGCACATCAAGATAAAATAATTGGGCAAGGCTAAGGTATCTAGGGATCTACATATGGTGCTAGAACCATAAAGCAGTGCTTCTCAGGCTTTTTGGCGTCAGGATTTCTTCACACACTTAAAAATTCTTGAGAACCTTAAAAATCCTTTTAAAAAAAACTACAGTTTTATTGCGATATATTCACACACCTTATAAACCAACCGAAGTCTACACTCGCTGGCTCACAGGATCATCACATGGTTGTGCATACAGCCCCTGATCAATTTTTAAAACATGTTTTTCTCTCTTCTTTTTGGGAGAGGTGAGTGGGGCCACGGGGGCCCCCAGCTCCTTGCCCCGCATTTCTGGAGCCCTCCCCTCCCCCCGTGCTCGCCGTCCCCTGGGGGGGCCCTAACTCCCCGGGCAGCCCCGGCCAGGCCTCTCCCCCACCCTGAGCCTCAGTTTCCCGCGGCGGAAGGATGCGGAAGGAGGCGGGCTGGGGGAAACGCCGGTCGCTGCCGTCCTTCCTGGTGCCGCCTCCCTCCCAGGAGCCTCCCGCCCTGTCTGTCCGTCCGTCCGTCTGGGTGACCTCAGGACCGCGCGTGGTCCCCAGCGCGAGCGGCGGTGCCGAGGGGGCCCCCTGGTGGCCGCGCCGGGTGTGCTCATCCCACTCGGCCGCTGCCGCTGGCCCTTTCCCGGGACTCAGGCCGGTGCCCGCCGCTGCCGGGAGGTGGGTGTGATCCCCGATTCATAGGTGTGGACACCTGGAGAGCAGTGTCCCGTGTCATCAGGCTGCTTTCCATCCACGCAAGAGATGCAGCCGATAATCCATTGTTCAGGGAAACAAGCAAGGGGCAGAACATCAATTAAAAAAAACAAGATGAATACTAATTTATTTTTCAAATAAAGAATGCTTATGCCTGTGCATGCATGGAACCTATCGGGAAGATTACACGGGAAGCTGTCAACTCTCGAGGCTTCCCGGAAGGGGAGCTGAGAGGCTGGGGCCTAGGGTGGGAAGGAGACATTTTCACTGGATATAAAAGTTTAGTTCTTCTTGATTTTTGAACTGTATGAAAGTACTGCTATACTTTAAAAATAAAGATTTCAAAATTCTTAGACTCACACACTTGGTGACAGAAAGAAAGTTAAAGGGACCTAACTTTGTCCCTTGGTTACAGCAGAATGCCCATCAGTAGGCTGCTCAGCTCCTGCTTGCATGCCTCTAGTGATGGGGAGCTCACTCCTTTAACTGGCCAGCTCCCAATCTACAAAGACCCTCTTTCTATCAGCTGAATCGGGTTTCCCTGGTTTATAGTCCCTTTTCTGGTATAATCTTTTAGATATCTCCAGAATTTTGGTACCTGGTACTGCCCGAACCTTCTCCAGGTGCTAGTTGCCATGGTCTTAGCCCTCCAAGATCCGACGCTAGTTTCAAGGACCTTGGTGGTGGGCCGGATTCTGAGGCCATTTGGTCCAAACCCCCAGCCAATGCAGAACTCTCCCCCTTAGCACGCTAGGCAGGCAGTTGTCCCTAACAACGAAGAGGCCCCTCTGCCTCAAGCCCCCCAGCCCTCGTGGTACTAAAAATTGCACCGTACTGCATCATTTTGCTGCTTTCCCTCCCTTCAGCCTCTGCAGAAACGTCTCCAGCATTGGGCAGCACACACCTTGCATTGAAAGGTTCTAATGGGAGGCATCTGATTGGGCATCGGCCAGCCTGGGTTCCAATGTCAACGTCCCTGAGCCTGGTTTCCTCACCTGTAAAATGGGGTTACTCGTTATAGTCCCCCAAGAAAGTAGCTGCGAGGGTCAGGTGAGATGCTGGCACTGTGCAGGGAGGTGGTGCAGAAGGGCCTGCGGATGGAGCTGCATGGGAACAAGAGGAACACGGGGCTGGGGGACAGGGAGCCTGGGGGCTCCAGGGTCAAACAGACCCCCTTCCCATCCTGGCCCTACCCCCAGACTCACCGTGCTCAGTGTCCTCCCTGCTCAGGATTCCCAGTGACTCTGTGGCTTCTGGTTCCGTGCTCTGCCCCTCCCCCAACTCCATGTCCTACATTCGGTCTAAAGGGGTCTGTCCCATCCCCGAGCCTGCCTGTGCCTGTCCTACTGGCCCGGACAACTGAGGGACTGGGCTGGTGCCCCCGCTGCAGGGGGAGGCATCGGCCAGCGGGCAGGCCCCTTCTGTGACATCTCCCATCCCAGGGCAAGAGTGCTGATCCTTTTCACAAATGAGCAAACAGAGTTCATGGGCACACAAGGACTCTGGCTTCGATCAGGTAATCGAGGCAACAGGCCAGAAAGTTATTAAAAATATAGTGTTGAGAAAAACAAGGAGTCTTACCCCCACAAATAAATGAACCAGGCTCTTGGCTGCAGGACTTATCAGAGACTTTAGAACGCAGAGGGCATCTTGAATTTCTAGGAGGGGCTTGGCATACGGTGCTTCCCAATCTTATCAGTCCGGGGCACCTTCTGTGGCCCCAGCCCCTATTAAGGGCGCTAGAACTCATAATCAGTGGAGCAGAGCGTGACAAGTGCTGGAAGAGAAAGTTTGAAATCCGAGTCCCCCAGGACAGCTGGGCTATAGGGCTGTGGTGCAGGCGAGGAGACAGAGGCTCAGAGAGGGGCTTCTCCCGGGTCACACACTGCAGCTCTGACCCCACAGCAGCCCTCAGCCTTCCTGCTGGTCCTTGGGCTCCCTGGAGGAAAGGAAGGTTATTTATTCCCTAACCCAGTGAGCCCGGCCACCCAGGGCCGAGTCCCATCCCGTCTACGGCAGGGCTTGGTTGTGCCACCAGCCAGGCCACCCCTGGCCCAGGGCTCCGAGCTGCCGCTGTCCCCAGCCCCTGTGCAGACCCCAGACCTATTGAGCAGGCTGGAGGGGGGTGCTGCTGCTTTTTGTTTATTTTAATTAACTGATTTTCAAACTTTCTCTTAAGGGACACAGGGTAGCTGGAAGCAAATCCTCATTGGGGCTCTGCAGCTGGTGACTGAGAAGGGATCTAGTGGGCTTGGGGGTGGGGGCAGGGCTGAGGGACGCTCGATCTGCTAAAGGCAGAGCTGGAGGTGGGAGGAATGTGGGGTACCCAAGGAGGAGCCGTCACCGTGCACAGAGGCCCGGAGAAGACAGCTCTGAGGACATGGGGGTGTCCAGGGCACATAGACAGCAGGAGATTTGGGCAAAGCAGCTGAGGTGTCTGGTCAGATGAGGTACTTCCTGGAAGATAATCTTGGGGAGCACGGTCTGAGGACCCCCCCAACCTTCTCCTGTAAAGAGTCTAGTGGCTTTGGGCTGACAGGTGGGGGAGTGAGGTGGGGGGCGGGGCTGGGGCAAGGCAGCTTCCCAGGGGAGGAGATCAGCCCTGGGCAAGTCTCCTCCCTCCCGGGGCCTCAGTTTCCCCATCAGGACCACGAGGGGCTGGACCAGGACTCTGGGGCCCCCTCATTTCAGACCTCATTGCTTCTGTGATCAGCAGGTAAGTCATGCTCTCCCTTGACCCTCCCCAATCCTCCCTCCTCTCTCATTCATTCACTCATTCATTCATTCTCTCCTCTCTGAGAGGACACACACAGGCCCTCAGACATGAGGCCGCCCAGACCCTGCAGCTGGGAGGGACACTCGGGATTGGGGACAGGGAGAGAGCAGGGCCTCCTGGGGCAGGGGCCGGGCTGGCTCATCGTCTGCCTCTCAGATCCATCATACGTGTAGAAATGCACCTTCCACGCACGGTGACCGCGAGCCTGTGACAAGGCTGGGACAGGGAGCAGGGCCACTGCTGGGTGCTGGTCTAGGAGAGTCTGGCCTGGAGCACTGTTCTAGGAGTCAGGAGTCCAGGATTCTAGCCTCTCTGCAGCCGAGAGCACCTGTGACTTTCACCCTTGGGGCTTCGGGGAAGGGTCCCCGCCTCTGCAGTCACTCAGCCCGGGTTCAAATCCTAACCCTCCTCTCCCCTACCCAATTACAGCCTGCTATTGTCACCTTCCTGTGCCTCAGTTTCTCCATCTGCATGGGCCAGAGAGGGCGCTGGCAATACAGGCTGTCGTGGGCAGGGGGCATGGGGGCTGCAAAGCATGGGCAAACTTGCCCTGCATTCATGTGAGACCCCTGGGGACTCAGGAATAAGGAGCCCAGAGTTCCCGCAGCGTGGGAGGGGGCAGTGTCCACAGAAGGACGGCCTCCTGGTCTTGTGGCCCCCAGGGTCCTGAAGGCTGGGACCTGGTGACTCCGAGTCCTGGATGCAAAGGGGCTGGTGCCAGGCCAGCACGACAGTGACAGGCGAAGCCCCACACTGCAGCGCTTCTTCACCAAGCCTCCATTTCTGCCCTCCTATTTCTAGTTTTTTCCTTTTCTGAGTTTAAAATTAACTTGGGAGAGTAAATGGGAGTAGCTCCCTTTACTGAGCACATATTATGTGCCGGGCACTCTTCCAACAGCCTCGATTACTCTTGCCATTTAACAGGTGAGTAAACCGAGGCACGGGGAGGTTGGCTCCAAGACACACGGTAAGTTGCAGAGCTGGGACTCCCAACCAGGGAGTTTGTCTTCAAACCCTGTGCTCTTGATCACTGAGCCAATCACTTACACCCCTCACATTTTTAAAAATTTATAATATCTGAAGCAATTGTGCTCAAATATCAACATTGGTGAGATCTGGTGGTGTGTTCTTGGGTGCTGCTTCTTTAGTTCCTTGTAATTTTCTCTGGGTGTGAAATGTTTACGAAAGCCTTCGGGCTCCCAGCTGAGGCCTCTGCTGGCCCCAGGCCCCTTGCCTGGCCTTTAACTGCATCCCACAAGGAGTAGACTGACTTCCAGGATGGCAGAGTGAAATCCAACCCCCTCCCCAGTGCTTGTGGGCTGATACCTTGGACAGTCTCCTGCAGTGGCTCAAAGTGGCCAGAGGGGTGCCGGGCCCTGGGGAGAAAGGAGAAACCTCGAGACAGGGCAGGCAGGCAGCCCAGTGGGCAAACAGTCTGCCTTTCGGCTGGAGAAGGAACTACCAATGACCGCGTAATTAGCGGATGTCTGGTCTGCAGGCGCCGGTGGCCCATGCTGACCTGGGTCTGGCCACAAGAGGTGCTGGGTGTCCTCTTGGGCCCTGGGTTCTGGAAGCTGATGGAAACAGCTGGGCCCCTGGGGAGGTCAGCCTTCCTCCTGAACCCACATGCAACCCTCAGGGCCAAAGGACTGGGAGCTCGGATTGGCCGGGAGCAAACTGATCCCAGCCCTTCCCCACCCCCACTCAAGAGATAGGGAAACTGAGGCCCAGGATGTGGGAGGGTCCTCTGTGAGGTCCTAAGGAAGAAAGCAGGAGGCCCAAGCAGCACCTTGAGCAGGCTGGACCTGGATGGGTGGAGAAGGAGCCTTTGTGGGTGCTGAGTCATCTGCTGACAGCACAAAGCCAATGCCTGGGGAAGAAACTCCTGAGGTTTGCCCAGCCACAGGCTGGCTCCCGCCGTTTTTTTCCCATCAGCCGGGCTCTACGACACATTTGATGCAAAGGACCAACTTTGTACCCATTGCCCAGATGGTGTAATCCCCTTTCCCCCCAGCTCAACGTCCCTGGCTCTGGACAGCCTTTGAGGAAATCATCCAGGCCTTCCAGCCCACGGCTACCGGCCACGGCAGAAGCTCAGGTCTCCAGAAACAGCCAAATCTGAGCATTCGTTCATTCATTCATCCTTCTGTTCCTTCATGGGCTTTTAAAAAACTAGCTTTTTAAATTAATTTTTTATTTTCATGTGCTTATTTGTTCTTACAAATAATAGAGAAACCAGCATGTGCCAAGCGTGTACTCTGGGGGTTCAACAGCCCAGCCCCCACCCTCGGGGCACTAACGGTCGGGGAGGACTCGAGGGCCCAGTTCTGGCTTCTGCATCACTGCCAGGGCCCAGGGGAAGTTCCCCAACCTTCCTGTGTCCTGTTTCCCTACCAGTGAAATGTGGATTCATTCCATTCATGCAATATTTATTGAGCACCTACTATGTGCCAAAATATATAAGGCTCTGCCCCAGTTCTGGGTCCTCTCACTATCTGTGGTAGGTTTCTACTTACCCCAGGGATGCCAAGGGACCCCCACCTCCTGGTCCTCATGCCCTCAGGTGACCCCTCCCAATACTTAGCTATACTTAGTGAGTCCCTTCTAAAGGCTAGAACAAGGAGGAAGTGACAGTGAGTGACTTGGAGCCTGGGTCATAGACGGCACTGGGGCTGTGCACTCGGGTGGCTCACTGTGGCGGGAGCACACTGCCATGCCATGAGGACACTCAAGCAGCATGGAGACCCCGCCTGCAGCCATCGGAGGGAGATTGGAAGCAGATCCTCCAGCTCTGGGCAAGGTTTTGGATGAAGGCCACCCCAGCTGAATCTCAATGCAACCTACAGAGAGGTCCTGAGCCAGAACCAGCCAGCTGAGCTGCTCCCAAATTCCAGAAATGGTGAGATACAGTTTGTTATTTTAAGCTCTTAAGCTTTGGGATGATTTGCTATGCAAATCCTAACACACTACTTAACTAGGTAGACTGATTCCACAGAGAGGGCCAACGCACCTCTAGTAGGGCTGCACAGGCAATTGGGGGCAGCAGGTGGTATCAGGGAAGGACCCTGAAGGACCAGGTGGAGTTGCCCAGGTGAGTGGGGGCTGGGGCGTTTTAACATAGGCAGCTGCTCAGGTTGTCAGTGGTCCCAGACCCCACTTAGCTCTCACCCCATTGGTGACCAGGGTCTTTCCTGAGTGGCACGTCCAGGGGCCACATGGTGACCTGGCCACTGCCCCCACACTGGGCTCTCCTCTTGCTGCCGTGTCCCTCAGCTCTGACTGGGCTCGTTTCAGACTCAGGGCCCTTTTCTTAGCCCTGTCCCCTCCACATTCAGCCTCTCATCTTCCCCTCACTGAAGATGCGTGAGTCAGGATTTTATTTTCAATATATTTTTTTATTAGAATAATCCGGTGTGACGCAGGATGGTAGAACCGTCAAACTCCTGGCCTCGAGGGCGAGGCTGCCCGTGTGCAAGGCAGGTCTGCAGCTCCCTGGCTGTGTGTGTGCGACCCTGGGAAATGTACTGCTTCTCTCTGTGCCTCAGCTTGCTCAGCTATAAACTGGGGATAATAGAGCTCCTTCATGGGGTGCTGTATTAAATCAGAAAATGTACATGAAAGCCCTAGAACGGAGCCTGGCCCAGAGTAAGCTTTCAAAAAATATTGTCCGTGATTATCAATTTTATGCACTTTGTGTAATCAATTTAACCAACGCAGAAACGTGTAACCAAGGAAGTGAAACCCCCCCGAGGCAGACTGTAAGAGTCCGGATCCGTTTTTGAAGTTTCACCGCTGACAGCCCCCAAGCCTCCCACCCCCCTTCTCCTCCTGCCTCACATCTGGGCGTGCTGAGAGCCCAGCTGTGCCTTCCTTTGGTGCCGGCAGGAAGTTCAAGACGCACAAGTCCCAGCTGTGTGTGGGAACCCTCATGCCACCCCCAGACCTTGCTAAAAGCCACACCAGCCTCCCCTCCTGCTCTCTCAGGCCACTGTCAGACCTGCTGGGAGCTGGCCCCGCTCCCCACAGAAAGCCCCACTATGCGAGCAGCCAAACTTTTCATGCTCTTTTGGTGCACATGGGGCATCATCAGCACTGGCATCTGAAACCAAATTTGGGGTGGGCTCCTCCTGGTTTCTACAGTGCAACCGAACACAGACTCACAACAAAATCTCCCATCCCACGTGCTCTTCCGCCTCGGGATCCTGCCACTCGCATCCAGAGGTGGGGTCTGTCCTCCCCTCGGAGTCCTCCCCAGGCGGGAGACCACCCTTACAATAAAATATGGAGGAAATGCTGCTCCATGTCCCCCGAGACTCGTCATCGGAGGCCAAGCAGTCTAGCTCTCCCTGCCTGGTTCTTTCGCGACTCTTGCTCAGCTGAAGCCGGCTGTCGAGACCACCCTGATGGAGAGGCCGCAGATCGTGGGTCCACGGACAGCCCCGCTGAGCTTCCGGCCAACCGCCACGTGGTCTCGTGTGTCCAGCTCAACAGGGATTCAGACACCACAGCCCCAGCCAACACCCGCCTGCCCCTGCACGGGAGAGCCCAGCAAAAACTGCCCAGCTGAGCCCTTCCCAAATCCCCAGTGCAGAAAATTGGGAGCAAAATAAACGATTGCTTCAAGTTATGAAGCTTTGGAGTCATTTGTTTTGTGGTGATCAGAACCAGAACCCTCCCAGGATCCCACCTGCCAGAGATAAACACTGTTAATATTTTGGTCATATTCCTGCAGATTTTTTTCCATACAAATACCATACAAATACCTATACTGAGTGAGTTAATTGCCAAGTACTGTGTGTCTTCTGATCTTTTGATTTGGGTGTTTGGGTTTGGGTTCTCCATGTCATCTGGTTTTATCATATGCTTTAAGATTTTCTGTTGTTTTTGGCCTCTTGGCATTTGCTTTACTTGATCTTTAATTTGTCAGAATTGCAGCTTGGTGGCGTACACTTTAACTAACCAGCAGATGGCAACTGTGAGTCACCTATTCCCCTCAAGTCAGTTCTCCCCAACTTTGTCTTTGTGGTGTGTGGGGCTCTGATTCTTGTGGGGTCCAATTGGTGCACTTAATTTGGGTGTGTTGTTGGTGCTGTCTGCCCTGAATGAGGGGCATGTGTCTGAGCAGTTATGGAGGAAGGGAAGCTTTAATAATCAAACCTCCCAGGTGTTCCCGGAGATTTAAGGCTGTTCTCTGCCACTGACCCAAAAGTCCTTGGTATTGGCGTAGGTTGCCTGGGATTTCTGAGTGTTTCCCCCTTCCCTGCTGTGCTCTTCCAGGACCTCTGCTGAGGGAGGGAGGGCCGTGCCATGTCACAAGTGTTTGCCGGCCTCCAGGGAAGCCCTGGGAGGCCGGGCCGTGCAGGGGCGTTCCTAGACTGCTTCAAAGGTGGTTGAATGTGACGCGTTAACTTCCCCCTTTCCGCACAGCTCTGCCCTCCCAGCTCCGGGACAATCAGCTGTGGGTGTATTAAAGGTCCCTGTCCACGGCCGATATTGTGGCATGTGCGTGTGTGGTGTGGCGGGAAAGACTCCCTGCGACACTGAGCTTCTTGGCACAGCTCTGTGCTGTGGGTTCGGCCCTGGGCAGGAGTGCCCCCACCCGCCGGGAGATGGCTGCAAGTTGTGCATTTTTTTCTCCTTATGGCTCCCCTTTGCTCCCCTGGGCCTGAGACAATCAGCAATGGGAGTGGGAAGGGGTATCCTCCACGCCAGACACTTGGCATTAGCCCAGCCCGCTCCCGTCGTATCTGCAGCTGCTCCTGTGCTTTTTCTTTTTTTTGTTCATTTAAAGAGCTGGTCCATCTCCAAATGCCAATTTTTAACAAATGGCTCTCAGGGGGTGTGTGGCAGGCCCCAGTTTGTAGCATTTGCCAATTTCCATGATATGAATATTTCACAGTGACTGAGTTCAAGCTCCTAGGTTGACATCACTGAATGCAGAGTCAGGAGGAGATGCTTCAAAGGGTTGTCATCAGCTAGTACATGCTGCTTCCAGCACAGCACTGATTTCACTTCTTGCATATGGTTGTCTCCATGGTTAATGGAAATATCTTCACTAAATCCAAGACAGATAATTAGAAAATAATCATCTCTAAAAGTGGTATTATGACCTTGGGGACTTCACTTGCTTCTCTGGCTGTTTACCTGATAAACTTGAATGGTGGGGGTGGGGGGCAAATCTGGATGGATCCAGACAGGTCGGGGGGGCTCGGGGCCAGGCTGACCTGGTGCATGTCCAGGTCCCTCCTCACATGTGCCTGGCTGAGCCAGCCACCAACTGCATGGTGCCTCAGTTTCCCCAACTGTCCACAGGGATGTCTGCCCACAAGGCGGAGGCCAGGATCAGGGGACGTGAACAGAGGGTCCAGCACACTGCTGGCACCGCCGTTGGGCCCCGCACTCGCCGGCCACACCTGCCAGTCCCAGCCTAATGCAGCCCCGAGCCCTCAGCAAGCCTGGTCTTCACCCCGAATCTCTGAGGACACACACTGGGGTCAAAGAAACCTTCAAAAAAGAATAATAATTTGCAGTATAGGCAGGGGTTTCTAACCTGCAGGTGCAGCCCCCAGACTCACTACCCTTCACAGAACCACCAGACTGGAAGCCAGGACTTTCTATATGGAAGAGGAATATTCATTCAGTAGTCACTGAAATCCTACCATGCACCTTGCAGTGAGCTAGGGGTAGGGATAAACCTGTAACCACAGAAGATGGTGCCTTCTGTCATGGAGCATCCAGGTCACTGGACACGTGGGACTTGGTTGAAGACTACGGAAATCAAATGGGGGTTTGATGGACAGTTGTTCAAGGGATCAAAAATATTTATTAGCTATATGCAAAAGAGTCCATGGCCCCTGGAACAAGGAGAGGAACTTAGGGGCCCTTTAAAAAAAAAGTCTCTCCAAAGAGCCTAATTAGACCCCGAAATCTGATTCCAACTGTCACTTAAATATTATTGCAAACGTTTCAATCATTAATAATGTAAACACACTGGAATACTGAGGCTATTCCTAAAAGTCTAGGTTCTACATACCTACGTTTTTGAGTTTTTTTCGGTCACCTGCAGATCTCCTGTTTCACACTGACATCTGAGGTCACTAAGAGCTCCTTCAGCTTTCCGTTTTTCCTAGAAAAAGACAAATACTGTGTTGCACATTCACAGGGTTGATTTAAATAAGTTGAGCCTCTTAAAATAACCATCTTCAAAACCCCACAGCTGAGAAATCTTTTGTCTCAAACTAATGCTGAGCCCAAGTCTCTTACCCGGGGAAGGTGCGAAAGGACGGAAGAAGTAAACCAAGTAATTTTACCAGTGCAGCACTTCTGGAATGTTCTGGAATTGAAACTTACAAAAGTGTAAGAATTGCAGCATCTCCCATAACCTACATACATACATCATCCTAGAGTGACACCTCTAAGACTTTACTCCCACTGTGAGAGATGGTTTAGCACATCAATTAATTAATGATTACTATAATTAATTAAAAGAGATGCCATAGGCAGGGGTTCCAGGCAAAGGGAAGAGTTGAGTTATCAGGGAGGGCTTCATGAGGGGTAGAAGATTCAGGCTGAGTCCTGAATTAGTAGGATTTGATTAGTAGGATTTGACATTCCAGACACAGAAGAGCAGAACCACTGGTGGAAACGAGCACAGTGTCTGGGGGACCGGAGCAGCCACTCCAGTGCTTCCAGTGTGTCGTCTTCCAGGAGAGAATTTTGTGCCACATCCTTGGAAGTCACAGCCCCCTGCCCTTTTCTCCAGGGGAACTTGATGGGACACGGTTGAGAAGTATCAGCCACAGTTCAAGACATGGAGATTGCACAGGGAACAATGCACATGAAGTGATGTATTGGGGAAGAAGAATATAAAGATAATTTCAGAAAGTGATACTAAGAAGAAGATAAAAAAGGAAAGGGGACAGAAAGCCACTTAGATCAGGTGGTTAGGTAGGGTCTCTGTGCAGAGGTGGCCTGATGGCACAGCTGAGCATCTGTCTGCATTCAAGGGCCTTTCTGTTCCCTTATCGGTTATCTAGTCTGGGCAAGTTACTTAACTTCTTGGTGCCTCCATTTTCTTACTGGATAACTGTGAGGATTAAGTTAAATAATGCAAATAAATTAAATAATCTATTTAAAATGCTTCACAGAGAAATAATACTTTCCCCAGGGATAATCTATTTTGAAGCAGGTATCTTGACTTCAATCCAGCTTTACAGAGGAGGTACATATATCACTCAATTTCCAGGTGGATGAAGATGTTGAGGCTCCACAATGAGGTGCTAACTCAAAATGGACTTGTACACCACTAGGCAACTCTCTTCACTGGTTGCTTGATGACAATGCCAAATATAACATCTTTTTTATAATTTATAAATATTGTGGTGAATGCTCAATAAGGAAATTATCACCATCCAGCTTATTTCATTCCTCACCTGTAACAGGTAGATGCTATTAAGAGATTATTACATTAACATAGACGAGAGATGGTAGTGGTTTGGATGAATTCTTCACAATCTTCCAGAAAATAGAGGAGGGAATACTTCCTAATTCATTCTATAGAACCAATCTTATCCTGACACCAAAATCAGACAGACATTAAAAGAAAACTACAAACCAATATTTCTTACAAACACAAATGCAAAAACGAGGAACAAAATTTTAGCAAATTGAATTCAACGTCTATGTATATATTTGTATATATATATCATGGCAAAGTGGGGTGTATCCCAAGAATGCGAGTCTGTTTTAACATTCAAAAAATCAATAATTTGCTAAAATTTTTTCATTTGTTTAGTAGTGGCTCTGATAGATTCCATCAGATTTTCTTGATAGATGATTATGTAATCTATGAATAAAGATAGTTTTACTTCTTTGGTTCTAATCTGGATGATGTCTTTTATTTCTTTTTCTTGTCTTATTGCATTGGCCAGAAGAATAGAAGTGGTGAGAGCAGAAATCCTTGTTTTTTTCCCAATATTATAGAGAAAGCATTCAGTCTTTCAACATTAAACATGATATATGGGTTTATCCCAAGTCTGCTAGTTTGTTTTAACATTCAAAAATCAATGAAATTTGCATGGAACTTTGAATAGGAAGTGAGATACGGTAGGTTAGTATAGGTTGGAGTGAAATAGTGACACATCCCAGAGTAATTTGGGCAGATAATAAAAAATATATTGACAGCCTCCCCCTCCCCAGCCCTGAGGATCTGGGGGAAGGTGTGGATGTGTTGGACATCCTCACCTGGACTGGTGTTGATGTTGTCACAAACATTGGGACTGGCAGTTTGATGTGCTGGGCCCTCGATCATGGGACCTGGCATTATGAAGCACGTTACTGCAAAGGAGAGTCTAAACTTGCATATAATTTTGCCTAAAAGTCTCCCCCTGAGTATCTCTTTGTTGCTCAGATGTGGCCCTCTCTCTCTCTAACTCAGCCATCGTGACAGGTGAACTCGCTGCCCTCCCCGCTATGTGGGACCCGACTCCCAGGGTTGTAAATCTCCCTGGCAATGCAGAATATGACTACTGGGGATGAACGTGGACCTGGCATCGTGGGACTGAGAGTATCTTCTTGACCAAAAGGGGGATGCAAAATGAGACAAAATAGTTTCAGTGGCTGAGAGATTCCAAATGGAGTCGAGAGGTCATTCTGGTGGACATTCTTATGCACTATATAGATAACACATTTTAGGTTTTAATGTATTTGAATAGCTAGAAGTAAATATCTGAAACTACCAAACTCCAACCCAGCAGTCTGGACTCCTGAAGACAATTATACAATAATGTAGATTACAAGGGGTGACAGTGTGATTGTGAAGACCTTGTGGATCACACCCCTGTTATCTAGTGTATGGATGAGTAGAAAAATGGGGATAAAAACTAAGGGACAAATGGGGTGGGAGGGGGGGATGATTTGGGTGTTCTTTTTTCCACTTTTATTTTTTATTCTTGTTCTGGTTCTTTCTGATTTAAGGAAAATGTTCAGAGATAGATTGTGGTGATGAACACATAACTATGTTATCATAGTGTGGACAGTGGATTGTATACCATGGATGATTGTATGGTGCATGAATGTATTTCAATAAAACTGAATTTAATAAAAAAAATCAATGAAATGAACTATATTCATATTCTAAAAATGAAAAACCATACACTCATTTCAATAGACACTGAAAAACTATTTGACAAAATCCAACATCCATTCCTGATTCAAAAAGAATAATTAAAAAACCCTCAGAAAGTTAATACAGAAGGTCCTCAACTTAAATAAAGGACATCAATGAACAACATATCACTACTAAACACTTAAGCTTACCAATGCTACAGGATATAAGACCAAAACACAAAAATGAAATGTATTTCTAGACATTAGAACAAAACAATCAAAAATTGAAATTAAAAAAACTCATTTACAATAGCATCAAAATATGAATACTTAGGAATGAATCTGAGAAATTAACTATAAGATCTTTATATTGAATACTACGAAACATTGCCCAGAAAAATTAAAGAAGACCTAATAAATGGAGAGATATATCCGGTTTTTGGATTGGAATATTTACTATTGTTAAAATGTCAACTCTCTTCAAATTGATCTATAGATGTGATAAAAGTCTCCTTCAAAATCCAGGAGGTTTTTTTTTTTTTTTTGTAGAAACAGACAACCTGATTCTATGGCAATCGAAAGCGCCTCAAACAGCCAAAACAACTTTTGAAAAAAAGCTGAAGAATTAATATTACTTGATTTCAAGACTTCTTATAAAGCAACAGTTGTTAAGACTGTGAAATTGGAGTAAAGACAGACAAATCAATGAATGGAACAGAACAGGGACTTCAGAAAAAAACCTACATGAATACAGTCAACCGACTTTGGACAAAGTGCAAACAGTAATCCAGTGGATAGTCTTTGCAAAAAGTGCAGTGAAAACAACTGGATAGCCACATGCCAAAAAAAAAAAATAATAATAATAATAATTTCAATCTATAAACACCATATACAAAATGCATGCTAAATGTAAAACCTAAAACAATGAAACAATGAAACTTCTAGAAGAAAACATAGGAGAAAATCTTCGTGGGCCTGGGTACGCAAAGATTTCCCAAGTAGCATGCCAAAAGCACAATCCATGAGAGAAGAAATTAAGAAATCAGACTTCATCAAAATTAAAACCTTCCACTCTTCAAAAGGCACGGTTAAGAGAGTAAAAAGACAAATCACAATCTAGGAGAAAATATTTATAGAACAGGGATCTGATAAAGGACTTGTACCCAGAAGATATAAAGAACTCTCAAAACTCAACACTAAGAAAACAAACAGCACAATTTAAAAAATGGGCAAAAGATTTTAACAGACACTTCACCAAAGAAGATACACAGATGGTAAATGATATTTAACATCATTCATCATTAGAGAAATTAAAACTGTGATGAGCTTCCTATATACCTTTTAGAATGCTTAACATATGAAATACTCAAACATTGGTGGTACAGATGTACAATGGAACAACCACTGTAGAAACAGTTTGGCAGTCTGTTACAAATTTAAACACATACCTACACATATAAGCCAGCCACTCCATGCTAAGAATTTACTCAAGAGGAATAAAAGCATATGTCCATACAAAGACTTGACACGAATGTTCGTGGCAGTTTTATTTGTAATAGCCAAAAAGCTGGAAATAACTCAAATATTCTTCAAATGATGATTAAACAAACTGCAGTATAGCCAGACAATAGGGTTCTACTCAGCAATAAAAAAGAATGAACCACTGATATATGCTACCACACAGAAGAGTCTCAAAAGTATTGTAGTAAGTAAAATAAGCCCAACAAGAAAGAATATGAATACATACTCTATAACTCCATTCATATAAAATTCTTAAAAATTCAAGCTAATCCATAGTGACTGAAGAAGGTTGCCTGGCAAAAAGGGGCAAGGACAAGAAGGGAGAAAGGTATAATAAAGGGGCATGAGGAAACTTTTTATGGTTGAACTTGATTATGGTGCAGGTTTCATAGGTATATCCGTATGTCAAAATATCATATACACTTTATATATGTGCAGATTATTGTGCGCCATATAATTTCCAATCGTGAAATGTTGAAACAATGCATATACACTATATACACAATAGTAGTCAAAGTCAGGGAGACGAATGTGCTAGAGATGAGGAGAAAGTGAGACTTTTTCTACGTTTTGCAGATTTTAGGGAAGCATAAAGGAAAGGGGTGACATCATCAAAGCAAAGAAAACCACTGGAGCCAAAGCACAGCAATGGGCTTCTGCGCCACTGGGCTGGAGCTCTGGGGTGAAGAACAAGCTGGGGGCTGAGGCAGCCATG
Source organism: Choloepus didactylus (assembly GCF_015220235.1). Lineage (NCBI taxonomy): Eukaryota > Metazoa > Chordata > Mammalia > Pilosa > Megalonychidae > Choloepus > Choloepus didactylus. The sequence goes on from NC_051310.1 coordinate 11,383,754, forward strand.
CCAACTGGAGGAAAGTTCTAGAAAATCTTCAATCAGCCTGGACAGGTTATAACAGAGAGACCATGTTTAGAAGGTGTCGGGTAGAGACTTGAATGGGGCTGGAGGACCCTGCCAGGGCTGAGCCCACATCCATGTCCAGAAGAAAGAAGACAGCGAGTGACTGGCCAAGCCATGTCTGCCATGGCCATGGAAGGAAGTGATGGCGCAGGTGCCACGGATTTACCACCACCGGACTAGAGCCAAGAAACCAGCCAGCAGGATGGTATAACTAACAAAACACAAAGTTATAAGGGCGAGACAGGAGTGAGGGCCACGGTAACGTCCCCATCACCACCAACAAATTTGGGAGATATTCAGCCAAAAGAAGCAATGAGATTTGACGTCAGGCTAAAACATGTGCTTAAGGTAAGTGTTTCCTTAATGAACGAATGAACAGATTGAATACAGTGGATGGAAAGAAAAGAGGCAGGAAAAATGATTTCACCATGTTGAGACCACAAAAAGAAGTTCCTGACAGAAGAGTGGGATATCTACTGCATTCAACTGGATCACGAATCTGGAACCAATTACACCGTTGAGTTGACTTCCAAATTGCTACTAAACTTGTTATTAAGAGATAAAGGATAACGAAGAGACCCAGGGGCATACCTGTGGTGTGCCGGTTTCTATATGTATTAGTCCCTCAGAAAAAACCATAGCATTTGCTGCAATCCTGTGGGGGCAGATCGATTAATCTTTTTGATGAGGGTGTGAACTCTGACTGGATGTTTTCCATGGAGAATGTGACCCACCCAACTGTGGGTAATAACTTTGATTAGATTATTTCCATGGAGATATGGCCCCGCCCATTCAGGGTGGGTCTTGATTGGTATCCTATAAAAGAACTCACAAACAAAAGGACCTCAGAGCAGCTGAGAGTGACTTTTTGAGAGCTAGAGAGACATTTTGGAGACAGCCACCGAAAGCAGTCTTTTGCTGACACTTGGGAGATGCTAGCCCAGTGTCTGCTCCAGAGAAGCTAAGAGAGGAAAAAACGCCCCAAGAGCAACATTTTGAAGAAGGTACAGGAGCCGAGAGAGGAGTGGAACACAAACCAGGATCAGCAGATGCCAGCCATGTGCCTTCCCAGCTAACAGAGGTTTTCCAGATGCCAACAGCCTAACTTCGGGGAAGGTGTCCTCATGTTGATGCCTTAAATTTGGGCATTTTCATGGACTTCAGATTGTAAATTTGTAACCAAATAAACTCCCTTTATAAAAGCCAATCCATTACTGGTATTTTGTGTAACGGTAGCATTAGCAAACCAGAACATGTGGTAAAGCAGTTTCAGGTAAAGCATCTGAAAGGAGTTGAGAACACACAGGGAAAGAGAAAGGAGCGGGCACAGCACACCCACCCCTTCTCAGGCACGGAGCTAGGCCCCTGCTACAGAGGATCACACTCCAGCCTCCTTCAAAGCAGACAGGCAGAAGGAGGGAACTGAACTGTGAACCCCAGTGGGGATGTGTTCTTGGTTCTGGTCTGCATTCTGGTGGGTGTGAGCCAACTGTAAATAGGAGCTCTTCATGATGTTGCTTCAGTTAAGGCATGGCCCCACTGAATCAGGGTGAATTTTAATCCAGATTATGGAGTCCTTTATAAGCAGAGTGGAAGTCGGACGGGGAGAGAAGTCATGGGGAGCGGCCAGAAGACGGAACTCGAGGGAACCGGGAAGAGAAAGGAGATGCTGACACATGCACTGCCACGCGACGGAAAAGCCAAAGAACCCCAAAGATTGCCGGCCAGAAGATACTGACCTGGGGAAGATGCAAGCCTTCTAGCCTCTGAGACCACAAGCCAATTAAATCCTGTTGTTAAGTCGATCCATTGTATATTTGTTTTAGCAGCCAGGAAACTAAAACATGGCATGATCCCATTTTAAAGATGGGACAAAAAAGGCTCAGAGGTGAGGCTATTTCTCAAGTGCCACCTAAACTAGGGAAGGACTGAGCCAGGATTCAACCTGAGGTCTATTAAATGTCAATGCTCAGGCATTTCTGATCTATTCTACTGCCTCTCAGAGTTAATGGGACAAATGAATAGACAAAAATGGAATGTTTAACCTAACCTTTAACTACTCGAAGAAATATGTCTATTTTCTGCTCATAGTAAACATTAATCACCTACAGATATTTTACAAGGAAAAAAGATAATTGTTTCTTCAGTGGAAATCCCTGAGGCTGCATCCAATTTTCAGCTTTAAAGAATTCCTACCATATGAAGAAAAGGTGTGTTCCATAATAAAATTCCAATGTTAAAAGATAGGATTTTAATTCCACTGTAATCTAGATTTAAAGTTGGTGGTGGGCACTGGCAATGAGAGAGTGATGTGTTCAAGTCAAGCTGTTTTCTCTAATGCAGGCTGGCTCTGCCTTCTGCAGGCCCCAGCTCTCATGTTACCTCTTCAATGTGACCTCTGACCCCCAGCCTAGAGCAGCCTCTACTCCACCACTGTGAATGACACATGCTGCTTTACTGTCTTAACAGCACCGCTGCTGTCTGAAATTAACTACTTTATTTATCACCCATTTATTATCTGTCTTTCTCTCTCTACCCTAGTTCCCCAAGAGACAACCCCTAAAACAGACTTGTTTCTCCTGCCCCGACACCTAGAGGAGTGCCCGGTATAGAAAAGGTACCTCATAAAGATTTGTTCTATGAAGAGAGCCAATCCCAGAAACTCACTTCTTTCCGTGTCTTGTGTTCTGCTGCCTGAATCCTCTGATCCATTTCCTCTTCCAGCGCACTCAGCTGCACAGCTGCCTGGTCCTGGGCTCTGAAATCCAAAGGATGTGTGCCTTTGCATTATACTCTCAGACTTGTCAGATGAAGAGGAAACTGAGAACTCATCTATTTCAAGCCCCATATTCTGTACATGACGAGATGTAATATTCAAAATAATATCCCCTAGTCCTTCCACATGATAAAATCAGATTGGTAATTTGTCCATTTAAGTGCAAAATTATGTTAAAACTAGACAGTAAACAAATGAAATTAGATAAAATTACGTTAAATTAGATTGTAGCAAAGAATCGGTGAAGATATGGAATCACTGGGAAGCTCAATAAATTGCAAAAATCCTGTTTGCTGCCATGACAGAGCTACACACTGGATGTAAAAGAACCCCATAGCAAACAAATAGTTTAAATCTAATTTTGATATTGCATTGTGTAAAACTTCAATGCTATATGCTAAAATCAGAAGGGAAGAAGAGATCTAAACAATACTTATTTCTATTTGTCCCCTTATAGATAAGGTTGCCTTCTAGAAAACTTCTGTTTCTTTTATTAACTGAATTAAATCTCTATCTCTATAGAGACAGAGCATTCTGATTTGCTAGAAAGTTAGAAATGGAAATATTTAGGTGAGAAGGGTTGAAGGATAATTTCATTTTGCAATTCTCAAGTATGGAGATGTGTGTCACGTTACAGCATTTGGGGTTTCAGATTAAATCCTAGAAAAGAAAAAAAAAAGAATTGTTTTCTTTCAGCTCCATATCTAATTATTTAGCTTGTCATATGCATATGCCTTGCCCATCCAAATAGATTATAAGCTACATGAAAGCAGAAACCATGAGTTCTCGAGAGCCAATTCACCTGGACCAATGACTTTATTAATAAAAGGTAGAGAGCAGAGCTTAAATATAAAAACACGCTCCCATCTGTCTGTTTGAGGAGATTCTGCTACACCACCCAACCTGCTTTTAACTTATTTGCTCCCTCACAACACAATTTGTTCATGTATTAGTTTAATTTCTACACAAAACTCGAAACAAGTGCTGGGAAGTGGGGAAGACCCCAAAGTAAATTTTTGAATAGCTTCTCACTGTTTTCTACTCCTGTTTATTTTCCCTCCACACACAGACTTCTCCATGTTGTTAACCATGTTTGCAAAGACAGCTTGTTTCTGTTTTTAAGTACCTGCTACGGGAATTACATATCTCCACAGCAATTTCTTTGGTCAAATCTGGGACAGTAAAAAGCTAAGCCAGAAGCCCCTTCTTGTTTGTTATGACCACTTTTTCAAGCCACTCCTTCTAAACATACAGTCCCCAAAATATCTGGGACCTCTCCTGAATGTGTTCTCCCTGCCATTCTCATTTCTGAGCAAGTCTTCTTTCTGTTTTTTGTGTGTTTGTTTTGTTTTGGTTGTAAATCAGGGAGCCCATGAAGAGCATCTGCCCTGGCCATTCCTAATTCTTGGCATGTTGGAACTGTGCACCATCACCTGGCCCAGGGCCCCCCAAACAAAGGAAAGGTAGAAGCGGCTCTTCCACCATCTCCTAACCAAACACGGAGCTGAGGATGGTCCTTGGCTGAGAACGTAAGGGAATGATCACAGGTCAGCATTTGAACACGGAAGTGCGGTCTTGGACAGCTGGGAGGAGAGGGGCAAATAGAAACTGCTGGCTCAGAATGGAGCCAGGCTCCAGATCCCAGCCAGAGAGCACCGGCTTTGAAAGGAGAAGGCGTTCAGGGAGAGGACACCAGCAGAGCTCATCCTAAAGTGACGTGCTAATCCATGGGGAGAGAGGCAGTGATGACAACATAAAGGACACTGCTCCCTTATTCCCTCTGGGTTTACATGAACTGTCCTTAGAGGCCGTGTGAGTGTGTGTGTCCACATACCTTTGTGTGGGTCTGTGTGTACCTGTGTGTGTTTTAACAGATAGTCACTGGACAATCTGAAGAATCCACGTGTCTGCCTGCCAGTCACCCCTCAAGGGAAGCCATCTCCAGGGCTCTGGTCCTTACTCCAGAATTTTCTCCAACATTTGGAGATCAGAAGACCACCCTTTATTACACTAATGCAGACCCCTAGAAGGCAAACTTAAGGTCAGGAACTGAAAACGTTCAGAAGAAACCCCCATGAGGAGTTTATGCCCACGTTTTCCCTTCTCCACTTTAATTCCCTTCAGTGACTTCAAAGGGTCAACTATGACAGCCTTATCTTCTTGCTGAGGGGGAGAACAGAGAGACAGAGGAGCTGAAAAAAAGTGGGAACTGCAGCACTCACCTCCCCCACCCCCAATGCAGTATGAGCAGCATCCCATCCAGGGGGTGTATTTATGAGTTCCAGACACCAGCGGGGTGGGGTGCGCAGCAGCTGGCAGTGTGGGGAGAAGCACGTGGCAGTGAGAAGCGTCTATGCAGCAGAACACCCAGGATGTGTGACAGACAAAGTACCCTCTCTTTCCCAATGGTTTGGTCCTGCTGGGGAAAAGAGAGGCTGACACTTCTAATGAAACAATGTAAATGCTGCTACCACATGGGGTTGCTCTTAAAACCAGTAAGCCATCCTCTGTAAGCCAGTTACAGCTTAGATAAAATTACTGTATTATAGTGAGGGTGTAAGAGGTGTTTGGCTTTAGCTCAGGTGGGAGGGCCAGGTGAGCAGGGCTAGAAAGAGGGAAAGAAGCCTTGCTCCACACCCGCCATGTGATGGGTGCTGTGGAAGGGGCTGCTTCCCCGATGTCATCTACATAGTCTCAACACCCTGAAGAGGTGAATATTGTCATCCTCCTTTTGCAGATGTAAAAGCTGAGGCTCAGGGAAATGAAATAACCTTCCCAGGGTCACACACTTGTAGGCGACAAAGCCAGGCTTCAGAGGGAGTTACGCTTACCTCTCGGGACAGACCATTTCCCGTATGGTTCAATTAGCTCGATGCAGGATTTTTTTGAAAATGTCTCCAAATTGTTTCACATCTAATTACTGGCCTAGAAGAGTTGATACAATGGGATCACAGAGCCCTACTGACTGTTGGCTGACCCCACAAGTTACCGCCTGATCAACTTCCCCTCTCAGCGCCATCACAAGGTGATAACGTGGCTCAGTCTGTCTGCCACACGGGTCAGAGAGCAAGTTAAAGGACCACCTAGAAGGATGACTTCGACACCTCTTCACGGCAATGGCCAGGTTTTCCATTTCCAGGCTCTGAAGTCTGATCTCACAGATACAGTTTGTTATAACATGTTCATATGGCTGAATGAGTCTCAACTCCACGAGGTTGATGTTTCACACAGGGTAATAACTTGCTCTTTTCTTGCCAAAAAATAAAAATAAAATTATTAGTAACCAATAAAATAACATAAAAAGGCAAACTTGAGAAGACCATTTTTTAAGAAAGAGACACATAAGTAAAGAACCAAGGTAGGAAAGAGCAGCAGTAGAATGGCCTAGAACGAAGAGAAAGCAGTCAGAGATACTGTTGCATTATTCTTGATGCCAGAAGACAGAGACCTATAAAAGCCCTGGAAAAGAAAAGGGAGGGACTGACAGGGAAACACATTTTTTTTTTGGTCACAGCTGTTCTGTTCTGTTTTGTTTTGTTTTGTTTGTTTAAATAGAAATGTTAAATAAGTTACAGAAAAAAATTAGTTAACATGAAGCCATTTACTTATTTCCACGTTCCTCTAATCTTTCATAAGATGTGTTTTAGCCTTTATAGTCGTAAGAGTGGATATACCTATTCTTTTTTTTATAATAAATTTTATTTTGAAATAAGTTCAATCTTACAGAACAGTTGTAAAAACAGTACAAACCCCATACATAGAACTCCATCATACCCCGACTCCCCTCCCCCGATACCCCAATCCATCACCTTTAAGTTCCTGTCACACCACTGTCTCTTTCTTTCCCTCCCTCGCTCCCTCCTCCTCCCTAACATCCATCATCTATTGCTCTGTCCTCTGAACATATGGGAGCTAGCTGCACATATCTTTGAACAAACAATATAATTCACATATACCTTTCCCATGGACAAGAACATTATTTTATGCAATCCCATTAAACGCAGCTAAGAAGTTCAAGAAATTCAACACTGATATAAAGCTTACATTCTATATTTCCTTTCCTTTTTTTCTTGTGTCCCATCTGTGTCCCTTTGAGCCTCCTCTCCTCCGACCTCAGATCCCATCCAGGATCATCCTTGGCATTTAATTGTCACCTATTTAGACTGTCTTATTTTTTTTTTCCAATTGTGGAAACATATATACAGCCTAAATCTTCCCATTCCACCCCCTCCCTAGCATTCCATTAGTGAGATGAATCACATTTAGAATGTTGCAATGCTATCACCTTCCCACCATCCATTTCTAGAAGTTTCCCTTCACCCCAAACCAAAACCCCTACTCTCATTTCTTAACTCCCCATTGCCCCTTCACCCACTTCTTGGAACCCCTACTCTACTTTCATCTCTTTGGTCATATTCTCTGATACTTTCTTTGTGTTTACCATGGGGCTTAAATTTAACCTCTTAAATCTATAACAATCTTGTTTTTCTTTGACACCAACTTAACTTCAATAGGACACATAAACTGTGTTCCTATACTCCCTCATTCCCCCACCTTTATGTAGTTCTTGTCAAGAATTACATAGTTTACATTGAGTCCAAAACCACCGATTTAGCATTACAGTTTATGTATTTTAGATCCTGTAGGTAGTAAACAGTGGAGTTATAAATCAACAATATAGTAGTATTGGTCTTTATATTTACCATGTGATCTTTACTGGAAATTTTTATTTCTTCATGTGGTTTCAGTCAATTGTTCAGTGTCCCTTCCTTTCAGCCTGCTTAGGACTGATCTACTGGTGATGAAGTTCCTCAGCTTTTGATTGTCCGGGAATGTTTTCATCTCCCCCTCATTTTTATCCTTCAGGTGTTTGTGAATTGTCCAAGTCTCTGATGGTTATTGACTTCCATTTGTATTCCATTTTGGTCAGAGAATGTGCTTTGAACAAATTCATTTTTTTATTTTTTATGTTATTGAGGCTTGTTTTTATGTCCCCGCATAGAGTCCATTCTGGAGAAAGATCCATGTGTCCCAGTGACCTAGGATGTAATATTCTATTTATGTCTGATAAAAGTCTCTATCTCTCTCTCTCATTTCTTTGTTTCTCTGTCGGTAGGGCTCACTTTAGTATCTGAAGTAGGGCAGGTCTTTAATTAGCAAACTATCTCAGCATTTGCTTTCACCGTGTGTGCACTTCACCACCAGCACCACTGCCCTACCGTAGCCAAAGCTTCTCTGGAGTGATGGTAACTTACTGTCCTCATTAGTAGAAAAAAATAATCATTCAAAGAAAGACAGGTGATAGTCTTACTGAGAACACAGAAATACCATACAAGTACTAAACGGAGAAGTTGATAGACCTAAAAGGCCCTCAGCATGGATGTCTTGAATCAGGCTTCCTCTATCAGAAAACTATAGTGCACGGTACACCCAACTCACTCACTTCACACAAGCACAGCACAAACTCAGCACGGAAATCATTCATTTCAACATCCCCTCATCTCTACCGATGACTGAATCTTCAGAAAAATAACCGATGATCCAGGAAATCGTTCACTGATCTAGTCTGTTCTGGCTGTCCCCAGAAGAGTGCCCAGTTCCAACTGGCTGTTTATAGAACCTCTGCATTTGTGGAATGCTGTAAAATTATAATTACTGAATTCCTCAGATATAATTACAATTTCACAGCATTCCACAAATGCACAGCAATGCACATGAGTGGTGCAGATGAAAAGGTTCCATGAACAGCCAGTTGGAACTGGGCACTCTTCTGGGGACAGCCAGAACAGACTAGATCAGTGAATGATCTGCTGGATCATCGGTTACTTTCTGAAGCTTCAGTCATCAGTACAGATTAGGGGATGCTGAAATGAATGACTTCTAGGCTGAGTTTGTGCTGTGTTTGTGTGAAGTGAGTGAGTTGGGTGTACTGTGCACCACAGTTTTCTGATGGAGGAAGCCTGATTAAAGATGTCCATGCTAAGTGCCTTTCAGATCTGTCAACTTCTCCGTTTAGTAATTGTACGGTATTTCTGTGTTTTCATTATTAAAACTGTTGTGTAACACAGAACACAAGTAAGGTAATTATGGAGGAAAATATAAAAGAAAGTATAAAATGCATATTTTTCCTCTTTTCTTCCCTTAACTGATTTCAAAAACAACTGCACAAAACTATAAAACCGTATTGTTGCACTTTTAACATATAAAGGTCTAATATATGTGACAATAAGAACACAAAGAGAGATAAGAAAATGGATATATATTTTATATTTAATTGGAAGAGGTTTTTCAACTACAAATACAAAATTTTAAAATAGAAGGCTATTCAGGTTATCTATTTCCCCTTAAGGGAACTTTGGTAATTTGCCTTTCAAGGAATTTGTCCTTTTCATTTAGGTTGTCAAACTTATTTACATAAATTTATCAATATTCCTTTGTAATCGTTTTAATATTTGTAATGATATTTCACTTTTCATTCCTGATATTTGTAATTTATGTTGTCTTTCTTTTTAACTGATTATTCCAGCTAGAAGTTCATGTTTTTTGTTTGTTTTCAAATAACCAGCTTTTGTTTTCATTGATCTTTCCTTTGGTTTTATTTTCTTTCATGGATTTCTGTTTTATTTTTGAATTTACATTTAGTTTGCTTGAATTTACATTTAATGTTGTACATTCTAATCTAAACACAGCTTTAGCTGTATCCCACAAATATCTGACATTTTTTTTATCATTCAGTTCAACATATTTTCTAATTTCAAGGTCCAGTTCCACGTTATCCAAATTCTAAGAGAAATCTTCCTCAGTAATACCAGTTAATACTGATAGACTCTTAGCAGCTTACTTAGCATTAACTGTAGGACCTTAGAAATATGCAGTATAAGAATTTCAAGCAAATATCGTCCTCAATTTGACAGCTCCATTTTTAATTCTTTCAAGTGCCTATACATACATATTTACTCTAGCTGTCGTGTCCTCTTCAGAAAGGTCAAATTTATCCTCCTCCATTTCACTAACTTTTACTTATTTTACTACTTCCAAGAGCAGTGAATCACTGGAAGGCTGCGGATGCTGGATACCTGTTAAAACACAAAATATCTATTAAACACAAAGGAAAAAATATTTATATTATAGGCTTACTGCAATTTTTTACTGCTAGTTATATGATTAAAAACTAATATGTATATAAGTTTAAAAACTACTTAATTTTCTAAGATAAAAAATAATTTACTACAGAAAAGTTTTTATACATAATTTAGAGTCATCTCTGATGTTTGATGGTGAAAAAAATAAATGTTTTTAACATGTGGGTTTTATTTTGAATGATGGTACTGTTTATGTTTAAGAAACAAGCAAAGTACTCTGATCATATTTAACTGTAAAGCATGCTGAAAATTAAGGAAAAGGAATTGTTCCGAATGCATTAATATAATAGAACTATTTTACTGTACATTTTTATTAAAGAAATACAACAAAAGAAAAAAAAAACTGTTGTGTATATCAGCATTGAGACTATTATTTCTTGCGTTTAACAGCAGTCTTTTTTTGTGAGTCCACAAAATGAACTCGCTGAAAAAAAGAACATAGTTCATCCATTTGGCTGGAATTAGGAGTTGCTCCAGAGCCCAATGCCCTCTGACTAGGCTGCTGTCCAAACACAGCAGGCTGGTTACCACTTGATGCCGCACCAAAAATAGGCGGTGGTGCAGGCTGGGAACCAGTAGCGAATAATGCTGTGGCGTAAGGCTGGCTGGCACCATGGCTTTGTCCAAATGTTGGGGTCTGGTTAGCACCAAACGCTGGACTGGCAGATGGTGTTGAAGGTCCAGTGCCAAATACAAAGGATCCTCCAGAGCTAGATGAGGTTGTAGCTTGAGAACTGAAACCGGACGTTGAAGTATTATTACTCACGGCTCCTGGACCTGAGACAATTGGGGCAACAGCTGTACCAGTGCTATTGTGCTGAGAAAATTGCAAAGACTGAGATGAGCTGGGTCCAGCAAAGTTACCAAGGGCAGGACTGATGACGGGACTGCTGGCCTGTCCAAGTGCACCAGCGGCCACAGGCAGGTTGGAGGAAGGGGTGGAATTAGCAAATATGCCACCACCTGCTAAACTGGCTGATGTCCGTGAACCACAGGAACTGTTGTTCAGGAAACTGAAAACTGCCTTTGCTGTTCCTTGATCAGCTGCAGTATTGGTTTGAGCTCCAGAAGCAAAAGTGGCCTTTCCTGGCTGCTCAGATGCCTTCTCAGATGGTTTCCTCATATTGAAACCAAATGCCAACTGTGAACAACTCTCCGCTTTCCTTCGCTTTGAACAACTCTCCTCTCTCCTTCGCTTTGAACTCTCCTCTCTCCTTCGCTTTGAACAGCCGAAGGGAAAGCGTGCCTTCCACTTTCTGTCTTCGTTATCAGTTTTTGTCCCATACGCAGGAGCAGCAGAAGTGACGTGCTGTTGCTGTTTCTCCCCTGTCCCTCCCAAAGTGAACGCTGAGGCAGGTGGCACAGAGGCAGATCCCATATTGCCAGAAGCGGACCCTCCTCCGGCTGGAGGCAATTCCTCCCTCTCTACATCTGATGTCTGACATGTGACTGGAGCCATTGAAACAATTTTGGTTTCTACTGTTCTACAACTGACGCCGCTCTGAGAGGTCGCTGCAGTAGTAGCAGCAGCTGGATCATGATTAATAACACTTATGCCAAAGCTAATAACTTCAGAGGCAACTTTACGAGGTATCGCGGTGGATTTCTCAAGTTGAAAACTTCTGTTCATGGCGTCTGTGGATCCAGACTCTGAAGACATGCTGGTTTTGAAGCCTCCCTGATCTCGAAACTGGAAGTCTCCAGTACTTGTTGAAGTTGGAGAAGGCCCAGAAGCGGGTGATGGGTTTCCCAATTTGAAACATGAGGCTGCTGGGTTTGAACGTGAGGAACAGCTGACAATGCCTTTAAACTCAAATTTTGTGTCTGTTGTGCCTGGCTTGGCACTTTCGCATGCTGCACATTTGGCAGAATCTGCTCTATTCTGTACTAGGCATACTTCACAGTCCCAGCTTCCCTCGGGATTCAACTTCTCCAATCCTAGAGTATCTGCAGAAGAAAGAGTGACAGATGCAGTGCTGCTACTTGAAGCAGGTACTGAGCTCTCTGTTTTCTTGGACATACAGGACATGCATTTATTGTCTTCTGCATTATTAGAAACACTGCATATTGGACACTCCCAAGATCCTCTCGGTGTTTTCAGCTCATCTGCACATCCTAAGGTACCAGTGGTCACAGTGCAGCTAGAAGATGAAGCCGTCATAGTTGTGTCACTTTCTGAAACCACTGGCAGTGGAAGGAACCGGTTGACACCATTTCCAGGTTTGGCTGTTTCACAAGCTATACATTTTCTTGCTTCGGCTTTATTTTGCACTAAACATGCGTCACACTCCCAAGTTCTGAATTCTGGTTTAAGTTTGTCCCCAAAGCCTGCCCCTGACGCAGAAATGGTTGGTTTCCCACTTTTTCTTGCTGTCCCAACTGCTGTTTGTTCAACAGAACCTCTCGGTGGCAACTTGGCGGCTTGACAGGCCACGCACTTGTCATCAGTTACTTTGTTTGGGAGCAGACATGTGTCACAGTGCCACGATGATCCAGCTTTTAAACTTCCCCTAAGTCCAGTTCCACTAGAGGAAAACCTACATACGGCTGGTCCTGTATAAACTGCCGGGCTGGTCGTGGTAGGCTGAGCAGCAAAAGCATCTACCTTTGGTGACAGGAAACCAGGGTTTTTCAGAACATCAAGGACTCTTCCTCCTTTCCAGGTTTTTGCAGGTCTAGAAGGGCCCTCATCATCTTCATCTAGCTTCCTCTTATGGCTTCTACTAGTCACTGCAGTGGTATCTTGAGCTGAAGCACTTATCATAGGTTCTGAAGTACTACTGGTGTCTGCAAGTTCTGCTTTTGCAACAGGCATGCTAAATGTAAATTCAGCAGATGATGACGGCAGTGCACCTGCCTCAGCAGATTTTACAGTGGAAGAAGAAAATCTAGACACGGGTCTGCCAGTGCTGCTCAGAGAAATCATTTGTACCTTATCTGATACTGATTGTGAAGGACTCATGGGAGCTGGAGAGGAAGTTGTCATCAAAGGACAATGAAAGCTGAAGGAAGGGAGTGAAGAATTGGTGATCGGTAGAGAGATTTTTGATAATAGTAGTGCTTGCCTTTCCTCCTCCACTGGTGGTTCAGATGTCAGGAAGTGTGTTCTCTCCCGTCTGACTTTGCCACCTCTACTACCTGCTCCAGAAGATAATCCATCGGGGGCAGGAAAACGCAAATTTTGATGCGGAAAGCCACTTTCTTGTTCTCTGTTTTGTCCTGGTGTCACACTGTTTTCATAATGAGTACTGTGCTGTTTAACTATTCTTTGATCAGCCTTCCTCAATTCATGAGATGGGGTCAGAGACGGTTTAAAATAAACACTTTGAGTTGTTGCTCTGGAAACTAGCTTTGGAGACATGAGTTTTTGAACAGGATACTGAGAATCCACCTTATCTCTTTTGGCCCCCAAATCTGTGTTATCTATCCGACTCCTATCAAGAGGAGAACACACAGGAAAAGACAGAACATCTGCTAGAGGTCCTGATAGCTTCTCTAAAGATTGTAATATTCGCCGAGCTGCTAAACTAGTCACACCACAGGACTGTGCATTGAGTTGCTTAGCTTTCATCTGTCTTCTTACTGGTGCCTGACAAGGGGTCGTTGCTAGTTTAGAATGTCTTACAGCAGCTGCTGCCCCACCATACGTTGTTTTTCTAGGATAACAAGGAGGATCTCCATGCTGACTTGTTTGAAAGATCAAAGATTTCTCAAATGAAGGGGAAAGTGTCCCAAATGCAGACAAGCTGAACGCTGGTTTTTTTGGCCTGGTGGCAGTGTGCTGTGAGAGGGAATGAGACCGTTCAGCCTCTGGGGACCACAGAGGTGGCACTGAAGTCTTCTTTGGAGCAGCCATAGCTTTATCAGAAACTCTTGATGAAAAATCAAAATGATGGCTAGTGGACTTGTTACCAGCACCATGCTGAGAGGTAGAGTCTATAATTTCCTTCACAAGGGAAAAGCCAGGACTGCCAGTTGGGAATGCTGATGATGTGGACGGCTCACAATTTGAAACATGGGATTCCAACATGGAGAAATTCGAGCAGCTCCGACGAAGAGATGGCCTGTTTAATTCACCTGCATAATTTGAAGCAGGGCTGATTGTTGAGGCGTCTTCTGTATTACCGACTGTTGGCTCACTAGTGGTCCTCCCATCATTAATATTAGAGCTCTCCTCACCGGCACACACTATCTCGTCATCTTCCCTATTTTCTTGCGAACATGGAGTCTCCTCTGCGTCTGTTGTGTGGCTGCATACATCTTCATTCTTGTCGAAATATCTCTGTAGCCATGCTGGCACGTTATTCTGAACATATTCTGTAACCCTGCTAAGAATGCCCAGCTGGTGCCGTCGCCCCTGCGAGTAAGGCGTCACGGGACCGGGGTGGCAACGCCGTGTCCGGATCTTTCTGCTGCCCCCTGTGCGTGGGGATCCAGAGGCCATGGCAGAGGCTCCCCGCTTCCAGCTCCGGGATGGGTAAGAAGGGTGGGAGAGGCAGAGGCAAAGGCCGCAGAGCCCCACCCCGGCCCTGGCCCAGCCCGATGTCCTTCAACACCACCCAAGCTGGGGGGCACAGGTACAACAGGGACCACGAGGTTAGGAAGAGGAGTGGAGCAACAGTGCCCGCTAGGGAAGTGGGCAATGGTGCCAGCAACCGAAAGCCAAGAGGTGGCTCCAGTACTGCAGCCTCCTGCGGATACCACCTCTGTGGGTGGGGCGGTCTCCATGGAGATCTCTCCCAGAGGACAATGCTGCCTCCTCACAATTCCACTTCTGTGGGTGGGGCGGTCTCCATGGAGATCTCTCCCAGGAGACAGGGAGCAGCTCCCAGCATTACTGAGGCCCAACTCAAACGCTGGCCTTGGGGATTCTTCTTCTGATGCCTTGGCCAGTGCTGAGATGGCTAATGCCACCAGCGACACCCACTGACCCACCCTCTCTGCACACAGAGCTCACAGTGCTACTGCCATCGACCGTGCACACTCCGTAACATGACATGCTTGTACTTGCACTTATCGTGAGTAAGCCGGAGGTGATGCACACACAAGTCACCAACACTCAGGGAGAAAAAAAACCCACCTATATGAAACGATTCCGTGACCCCTCCCCACCACACTGAACCAGGCTCTGGGATCCACTTCCAAAGACTGTACCTCAGGCTTCCATAGCACCCCGCATGCCAGCCTTCTCTGCCCTCACCTGGAGCCCTGGCCGTGGGAGGAGATATGCACCAAGAACTGTCCCAAGTTCGTTCCATCCAGCTTTAGTGAATCTAAACCCCTTTTACAAAAATATGTGCCTAGAATACACCTGTACACTGAGTATGAACCTTCTACTTTCGCCCAAAACTTATCAGCAAAACCATGCTATAAATCACAAGAACAGGCACAGCCCCTTCTATATCTGGAAAACAGACCCACACAACTTACACATACTCCAGTCACTTCTTCCTATCTAAGGGGAAATGCTACACACACTCAAATTTGTACACACACACCTAGAACCATACAAAACTTCCACACATAATGCCCATTTACCACCATGTATGTCCAAAATACTTCTCTGACATATACACAGAAAACCTCCACACAAACACAGTCCCTGTCACACTTTCAAGTGAAGAGTTATCTCATCCACCACTCTACCGTGAACCTGCACACAACTGCCTGGTTCTAGAGTGCACACAAACTAGTATACACTACATAGACACAATGAAACATCTCTAGTCTGCCAGAGATGAGGACAGAGGAAATCTCTGCCAAGGCCCGATTCATACACCGACCAATTACCACAACCCCAGATACTCCAAGGTAATTGTATCACATGCTTCCACTACATACAAATGAAATTGTCCCGCATCACTGGAAACACACAACCCAAACTTCCATCAAATACTCGGCTCCCAGAATGCACGCTAACGACTTCCTACTACAAAATGCAAACACATAGTCCTAGAAAATGTGCAAACTCCCATGTACCATAAATACATACATCAGTGAAATTCAAATTCAACTTCCACCTGCCTCAAATATACTCAAATACACAACACACAAAGTAGGCAAATATAATCACCAATACTTATCTGGTCCCACATCACATACCTGTGAGCATAAAGAATCACACAAAGCAAATGCCACAGAATCCTACAATCTGAACATATAGGACACCCTACCAACCCACTAAAACTCATACAGCTACCCTTCAATACCAATATATGTAGACACACATCTGAAAATCAATACAAGAAACTTACATGGCCATTCAATGTGCCCTGAGTGTTCTCAGTTACTCAGAGTTGCATGAGTTACTTTTATAAATTTTATAGTCATAGATCCCTCTCACTGATTCTCTTTCCCTAGAGAACCCTAACTAATACACCACTAAATGCCATACAGCTACCCTTCAATACTAATATATGTAGACGCACATCTGAAAATCAATACAAGAAACATACATGGCCATTCAATGTGCCTTAAGAACATGCGAATGAGCCCCCACCAACACATTCCCAAACATTCACAACGCGGGAATCCTACACCCAAACTAATACATGCAGCCACACTGCCTAACAAGATCTGGATGCACGTGCATTACCACTTGCAATGCCTCCGTGACCCAAACACAACTCCCCAACATTCAGGGGCAAAAACCCACAGGTATGTGAAACCACCACGTCATCCACCCCATCCCCACCCTGAACCCGGGCTCTGCGACCCACTCCCGAGGCCTCCACCTCTGGGCTCAGCAGAACCCCGCTGGACTGCCCGCCCTTCCCAGTCACCAGCTGCTGCTCCCACAGAGTCCCACCCTACCGTCTCCCTGCCCTCTCCAGCCCTTTCTGGGTCCACACCTGGCAGTCCTTCCCCACCTTGGGATCTGCCTTCCTTCCACCTGGCCTCGTGCTGGCTCACACTCCTTCCCCACGGCTCCCAGCAATCCTGGGGTGTCCACCTGCTTCCACCATCTAAGCCTGCTGCCCTGGGTGGGAGGGTGCTATTGTCTGTGTCCGTCCACCCCTCGGGGCAGGTCAGTGTCAGGAGGATGGGGCAGCACTGGGATGTCTGACTCAGGCTGCGTCACACTCTGGGCCAGCCCATGCCAGGTGCCACTTGCCAGTACCTCCTGTGACATTTCTCATGGGTAGGAAAATGAGCCCTTGGACGTTCCCTCCTCCAGGCTCTGGCACTTTCTTTCCCACCTGGCCACCCTGTTCTCCGCCCCATCGTCCTGCATGAGATACTTTCCCACCTGTTTTTCAGTCCACGATCTGCAAGCTCCATTGAGAATTCCAGCTCCTTGGAATCAAGGAGGCAGCAGCTGCTTCCCAGATTTGTGAGAACCTGGGTGGGCTGGGGAGGGAGAGGAGGGTTAGCTCAGGGGTCCCCTGCCAGCTGCCCGGCCCCAGTGAGCAGCCAACCCCCAGCCCAGGGGCATCCCCAGTGTCCAGGAACTTCCAGGGGCCTCCGCCAGCAGCAGCCTGCCCAACTGCCAACCATCCCTCATGGACCCTGGGAGGGTCCAACAAAGGAGGTGCCTGTGGCCTGCTGTGCCCAGCAGCCACCCATGGGGAGAACTGGAGCTTGGAACACCCCTATGGCCTTCAAAGCAGGGACTATCATCATGCCTTCTGCAGAGGAGGGGCCCAAGTCCCAGGGGACAGCCTGGACCGTTGTCACGATGGGATTCGACTCCATGGTGACACCTTGAACCTCTGCCTAGCTGCCCAGTCCCATACTCCTGACCACTGATGGGCGTGGGCACCCCCCAGGCTGTGCCAGCTCCCCCTCCTGGGCTCTCACTTCCTCTGCCAGAGCCTGGCTTTGGGCTTCTCATTCCGGGGGGCTGTTGATAAATTTAATTGAGACCCAGTCAGCAGAGATGAAAGAATCTTTTGAGTTGTCTCAGCTCAAACTACACCCAAAGTACAAAAGGTTCCTAATAAAATTATTTCTTTGTGACTTTTATCAGAAAGAAAGCAACTTCCTGGGAAGACCACAATTGCAAAAAAAAAAAAGATACATAACAGAAAAAAGCCTCTAGCCAGCATCCCTCACAAGGACACAGGCAGTTTGGCAAAGTGCTCCTGGGCCCCAAAGGAGTGCTCAGCAGGGCATGGAACTGGGACAGAGACAATAGGCTGGCGAGGGGGTGCCCAAGGGGGCAGCACAGAGCAAGGAGCCCACATCACACTTCCCCACCTCGTCCCCTCCAAGCTGCAGGGAGACCCTGACTCTCACACAGAGACACACACATGTCCCTCTGTGCACATGCACACACAGAGAAGTCACACTCACACATGCACACATACTTGCATGCAGATATACCATGTACACACACGTACACACATGCACACACACCAACACACACATGTAAATGTGCAGGCACATGAACACATGCTCGCACATATACGTACTACCACACAGGAGCACACATACACACTCACACAGACACACTTGCATACCCAAATATGCACACACTGACACAGATGCACATGCACACGCACTCCCACTTCACAGCGGGGTCAGTGAGAGGGTCTCTTGCCTGGCTGACGCAGAATCACAGCTGATCTCAAGTCTCTCATCACGTAGGTTTGACTGTCCTCACTGAGGCACTTGGGGAGTGCATGGGATTAGTGAATAATTGCACCAAGGCCAAAGGCACAAAGTAGAATGCACACTTGCCCTTTCATCTTTCAGCCCAATGCTCTTTCTAAACTACCAAATGGCCCCTCCAGGTAGGCCTCCGGGCCATGCTTGAGCAGTCACCGCTGACACAATCCGGCCCTTGTATCATACAGATAGGGAAACTGAGGCTTGGGGAGGTGAGGGGGCCTGGTCAAGGACACATGAAGGCAGCATCCACACCAAGGGGATGGGTCCCCATCCCAGTTCCCAGTATCCTGGCATCCCTGGCTTTTACCCACAAAGAAATAGCCCCCCAGCCCCTGCTCCCCATAGAGAAGCATGGGCTCAGACACACATACAGGGCAACCGGTTCCTCTGAATGCCTCAAGCAGATGCTTTCCCATGTACCAACAGGCCACTTCAAAGTTTGGAAACTGAGTCAGGCAGCAAGTTTCAACCTTCTTTCCACTTCATGAGCTCTGTAAGCCACAGCAGAGGACAATTTAGTGCAATGAGGGCCAGCCAGTAGTGTGCAGAGAGCAACTCATATCAAGGCCACAGGACCCAGGGCCCCCCACTGGGGCCCTGCAGAGGTGGAACAGCTCCACGGCACGGGGACTGTCTTTGAGGGGTGAAAGTTGGGCCTTGGCAGGAGCTGCCTGCTTCATTCTCACACAAGCCCACGACTGTGGTCACTAGAGAGCAAGGGTCAGTGGCCAGGAAAAGAGTGTGCCTTCCAATGTACCCAGAATCCACCAAAGGGTCACCCGTTTCCAGCCTCCATTCCCACCAAGATGGCCAAGACAGGCCTTAGGCTCATGAGACTGCACATTTCATCTACGTGCACATGGAGGCCCAGTGAGTTCAGCAGGCCTCACCCAAGGAGAGGGAAGATACCATTACACTGACCCAGGGGCAGGGACGTGAGACCCTCACAGAGACCAGTGACGGTGCAGCATGGTGGACGGAGACCCTGCCCACAGAGCCGAGGGACAGACACAGCACAGTGGGGCAGATGCTGCCCACAGAACCCAAGGACAGGCACTGTCGAGCCTGGGGACAGGGACAGGGACAGGCAGAGCACAGCCTGGGAAGCCCTGCACACTGAGCCCAGGGGTGGTGTCGTGTGGAGAGGCCGTACCTCATCTACATCTCCACACTCAGGCTGTGGAGGAAATGTGCTGCAAAGGCCAGGCAGGCCACAGGGATGAGTGTGGTGTCGATCCAGCCTGGGAGAGACAGAGATGGAGCTAGCCCTTCTCCATGACTCCACCGAGACTGGGCACATCTTGCAGCATGGGCACCAGGGACGGTCCCATGGGAAGGTCCGGAGGGCCTGGGAGTTGACGGGGCCCAGGACTGCTTGATCCCTGCCAACACCAACTCTGGATCAGGACCAGGCCCGGCACCTCCAGCAGACTGGTGGGCACAGAGAACCGCCAGCCCAGGGCCTCGATGTCTTCATCCACCTCTGCTACTGCACCTGCTGCCCAGAATGCCCCCAGAGGTCCTCACCCTATAAAGGAGGTGGGGTGGGCCCCACAGGAAAGAGAGGCTGTCTCTGAACAGGCAGAGACAGTGAATCCAGCCCCTGACACTGAGAGCCTGGGAGGTGAGGGGACTTGCTCAAGGACACAGGGAGACAGCACTGAGGCCCTGGCACCCTGGTCTCCACACACAGGGGGAGGCAGGAGGAGAAGGCAGGGCCACTCAATCTACCGGGAGGGTTGGGACTCAGCCCATGTTAGCGTCAGAGAAGGAACCTGGGGCCCAGACTCCAGGAAACCCCCCAGTTGCTCAACAAATAGACTGTGGACTTACGCTGCCTGACATTGAAGCTTACTACAAAGCCACAGTTGTCAAACAGTATGGTATTGGCACAAAGACAGACATACAGATCAATGGAATCAAACTGACAATTCAGAAATCAACACCCAGATCTACGGTCGACTGATTTTTGATAAGGCCCTCAAATCCACTGAACTGGGACATAACAGTCTCTTCAATAAATGGGGCTGGGAGAACTGGATGTCTATAACCAAAAGAATGAAAGAGGACCCCTACCTCACAACCCTACATAAAAACTAACTCAAAGTAGATCAAAGACCTCAATATAAGAGACAGGAGCATAAAACTCCCAGAAGATAACACAGGGAAACATTCAAGACCTTGTATTAGGAGGCAGATTCTTAGACCTTTCACCCAAAGCACAAGCAACTAAAGAAAACATAAATAAATGGTAACTCCTCAAAATTGAAAGCTTCTGCACCTCAAAGGAATTTCTCAAAAATGTAAAGAGGCAGTCAACTCAATGGGAAAAAAATATTTGGAAACCATGTATCTGATAAGAGACTGGTATCTTGCACATATAAAGAAATCCTATAACTCAAGAATAACAGTACAAACAGCTCAATTATAAAATGGACAAAAGATATGAGAAGACATTTCTCTGAAGAGTAAATACAAATGACTAAAAAACACATGAAAAAATGTTCATCTTCACCAGCTCTTAGGGAGATGCAAATCAAGACCACAATGTGACAATATCCCACACCATTTAAAATGACTGACTTTAAACAAACAGGAAACAACAAATGCTGGACAGGATGTTGAGAAATTGCAACTCTTATTCATTGTTGATGGGACCATACAATGGTACAGACACTCTGGAGGACAGTTTGGCTTTTCCCCAGAAAACTAGGTATCGAGTTACCCTATGACCCAGCAATTTCACTCCTTGGTATATACCAGAAAATCTGAAAGCAGTGACAAGCACAGATCTTTGCAAACCAATGTTCACAACAGCATTGTTCACAATTGCCAAGAGATGGAAACAATCCAAATGTCCTTCGACAGATGAGTGGATAAACAAACTGTGGTATAAGCACATGGTAGAATATTATGCGGCAGTAAGAAGGAACGAGGTCGTAAAACATATGACAACATGGACGAACTTTGAAGACATAATGCTGAGTGAAATAAGCCAGACACAAAAGAAGAGACTGTCTCTGTAATCACTAATGTGAACTCTGTGAAACTCCATACCAGACAAGTCCTAAAACCCAGAGGCAACAGCTGCTTTAACATCAACTATCAGGTGCGGCCCCTTCCCCATACCATTGCCACCCCCTTTTAATATGAACAAGTTAGGGTGCTCACTGCCTAGACTCTGCTGAAGATGGAGAAAGATTAAGTCAAAGGAAGGAGCAGCGACAAACAAGGTAACAGTGAACAAAGGTCTAGGAATACGGAAGCTTTATATAGTTACATACACACTTTTGGAAGTGGGGCTGTTGGAAGGGCTGCAAGGAGGGAAATGACATGGTGGAACCGTAGGCTACTGCAGCCCTTGGCATTTGTTCTATAGCTGCTCATTGAATTGTGCCTTGAAGGTCTTCTCTTTTCTTTATATACCTTGTACTGCATAAGGAAAGACCTGAAATTGTGGAACTGTAACCCATAACAATTTTGGAAATTATCTATATGACTACTTGTTGAGCTGTACATCAAGAGATATTTTACAGTAACAGAAATGGCTGAAGCTGTGAAACTGCGACCCATGACGTTCTTTGAAATTTGCTTTCTAACTACTTGTGAAATCATCCAGTGAAACTTATCACTGTTGTGTACATATGTTAGAGTTCACAAAAAAGAAAAAAATGGAAAAAAAATGGACTGTGAGTATGAGGGACGAAAGGGGGGAGGGAGGGAGGGAAGGAGGGGGGTAGAAGAAGGGAGAAGAGCAGAGGGAGAAGGAAAGGCGGGAAGCAGGGAGGGAGGGACAGAGAGGAGGGGGAGAGTCTGGGTATTATGAACCCATCTGGGGCATATAAATCAATCCAAAAGCAAGAGCCTCATTTTCATCCTAATTTAAAACACACAAAAAATATACATATGACGTTTAGAAAATCTGAACATCGACTGGATACTTGATGATACGAAAGGATTATTAATTGTTACTTTTTAAAGGGATGATGCCTGTATTTTAATCGTGTTACTTACAAAAATATTTTAGAGATAGAAACTGAAATATTTATGGATGAAACAATCTGTCTAGAATTGACTTCAACATAATCTGGGCTAGGGAAGTGGCAAAGGCTTATAGCATACTTCCTCCTTTTGTCTATACTTGAACTATCCCTTACTGCAAAGTTCAGAGTAAGCAAACACTCACTTTCTCCCTTCAGGGGTGGCCCGGCCCTGCCAGCGGCTCAGGGTGCAGTTCCCATCGCCATCAGGGGGCTCTCCGGGTTTGCCCTTGGGGGTGGCCCCACCTCGCCCTCCTCCACACAGCTCCCTCCTGCTGGCTTCACTTCCCAGGAGCAGCAGCAGGCTGTGAGGCAGGAGACCCAGGTCCTGGGGTCCCTGGGGCCACCCAGGCCCAGCTGTTGAGATGAAGATCACCTGGCCATGTGGGATGGTGCACTTGTAGCATTTGATCACCTGGTCAACAAAGAACATCTCACTGTGGTTGGAGGCAAAATGGCAGAACTCGTAAAGGGAGGAGTTGGCCGAGGCCGGCTTAATGAGACAGATCTTTTCACGCTGCCAACAAGAGGCCATTAGCAGTGCCCCCATCCTGGGGATGCTGGGATCTTAGAAAGCTTCTAGGTATACGTGACCCCAGCAGGAACTGGGCAACACCCCATAATCACACATGCCCACGTTTCTGCAGCCCTCCAAATGGACATGTGTCCCAAAGGGGTACATAAACCCTGTAACTGAGGGAGTTATAAAAAGCTCCACTTTTTGGAACTGTTGGATCTTGGTCTGGGTTAAGGTGGCCACTACTTCCATTGTCAGCATTTGCCAGGCCCCATCATGCTCTACACCTTCACAACAGTGAGATGCCACCCAGTGAGATGGGCCCAGAGGGTCGCCAGGGTGACCTGCTCAGAGCCTTGCAGAGTCAGGATCAGAAGCTGAGCCCCCAGTTCATGCACCATCTATTCTGGAGAAAACCAGTTTGGGGCTGGTTGAACCCCGGACTTTGGGTCTCATCCCCCACCCCAAGTTTTTTCATCATGTTGCTATTTACATCACATTTTCCCTTCTGGCCTCCCTAATTTTGCCCCAGTGATGAGCCTCCCAGCTCTCCTCTGATTTGTGGGTGTCCCCAGCATCCCCACCTGGCTGGTTTCTCTAGCCCCCACACCACGTTTCCAGGATGTGGCCCTTGCATGCCCCGGGGGAAATAACACCTTGTCCGCACTTCCAGGAATTCTCCCCAACACCCTCCCTTAGGCACTTGGTCATTTCTCAAGAGGCTTTCACCAAATCCTCTCAGGTGTCTCTGTCTCACTAGACAAAGGAGAAATGGCATGTTCTTCTCCGGTCTGGGGCGGCACCCCCACCCCTCCACCCACAAAGGACTCCCTGCCATCCCCAGTGCCTGAAATTCTCCCCAGTCCCTCCTGTGCGGTAACATCCCATCTTAGGCCCCCCATGTTTAGAGCACATGTGGTCTCCAGACCATCTAGAGGTTGGACTATGGGCTTCCTGAGGGCCCGGGCAGGCCAAGGTCCTGAGGCTCACCTTGAGCACGTGGAACCAGGCAGAGACACCTCATGAACCGATGAGGATGTCAGTGTAGCTGTCCTTCACACACGTCAGGCAGGACTCGGGCACTTTGGGTTTAGCCAGCAAAGCATCGTCAGGCCAGTAGTTTTCTCCCCAAGGCTGTTTTTTACAAGCTGGACCTTCTGGTCATGGGGAGAGAGACAATGGTCAGTGACGACAAGAATGTTTACCACCGTTTTGGAAGCAATGGGATGTGAAAGGTACTCTATGAAGTCCTTCCTGCACTTTACTTCACTGCCTGGGAAGCAGGTGCCATTGCTCCCGCTTTACAGATGAAGAGACTGAGGTTCTGGGAGGGCAGGAGTGAGCCAGGCCACAGCACTGACTCTTGGCTGATGGATACAAAGCACAGAAGACCAGACGAGAAGCCTAGAGAGCCCAGCTCTGGGCTCAGAAGAGAAAAAAGCCATCCCACAGTAAACGTATCCTTTCCAGGTAAACCAGAAAGCAGCCATTTCCAAGCCATCCTCCATGAGTGTGGTGGGCAATTTGCACTGAAAGACAATATTGTTTCTCCTGCACAACACAAGCACCTCCCAGAGTCTCTGCAGCAAAAGCCGCCGCTCCCCAGGGGACACGGCAAGGTGTACACAACTACCACCTCCGTTCACTCTCAAATCCACCAATCCACCTCCCGGGAGGATGGAAAAGGTTACGGGGTCTCTAATTCAATGAAATGCCACTGTCTTGGATAAAATAGTTTTAGTGGCTGAGAGATTTCAAATGGAGTCAAGAGGTCCCTCTGGTGGACATTCTTATGCACTATATAGATAACACCTTTTAGGTTTAAATGTGTTGGAATAGCTAGAAGTTAATACCTGAACTACCAACTCCAACCCAGCAGTCTGGACTCCTGAAGACGATCATATAATAACGTAGATTACAAGGGGTGACAGTATGATTGTGAAAACCTTGTGGATCACACTTCTTTTATCTAGTGTATGGATGGATGAGTAAAAAAATGGGCATAAAAACTAAATGACAAATAGGGTGGGATGGGGGGATGGTTTGGGTGTTCTTTTTTCAATTTTATTTTTTATTCTTATTCTGATTCTTTCTGATATAAGGAAAATGTTCAGAAATAGATTGTGATAACTATATGATTGTACTGTGAACAGTTGATTGTATACCATGGATGATTGTATGGCATGTGAATATATTTCAATAAAACTGAATTAACAAAAAAAATTCCAAGTACTGCATTATAAACATTCAAGTCAGCAATACCTATGGAGAGACCAACTCAATATGGCTGAGAATCAGGTCTCAGTGTCCTCGGGCAAAAAGGACACTGGCAGGTCTCAGCCTCCACTCCAGAAATTACGGCCATCATTGGTCAAAACCACATCAGCTCAGGCAAGACAGTGAGAAATCAAAAGCCAGGACCTGGCCCACTGTAACCCCAGCGGCCTCAGGTACAGCCACTCTTCATTAAAACGTCTATAGGTTCCCATCTGCTGTCACTCTCCCTCCCCAAGGAGCCCACATGTACCCACGATGTGGTCTCGTGGCCCCTCCTTCCTCCCATCCATCCTGGAACCCCCAAAAGCCCCAGAAGAGAAGAGAGTCCACCTTCCCCAGCCAGCCTGGCACCCTCACAACCCAGCCACACCCTGTATCCTTTCCCATACTGCAGACGCGTCACAGAGACCCCAGAAACCCTTTCCCCTGAATCCGAGTCCCTGCCTGGACTGCTCATCAGACATCAAAGCCAGCCTGTTCTCCTGTGCAAATGCTGCTGCTCCCTGCACCCTCCAACAACTAGGAGGGTCATCTGCCCATCTGCGGAAGTCACCCTACGTTCCCTGATGTTTTATGAATAATTACCATGGTCATGGGGTGGGAGCAGAAGTAGGAAAGGCAAAACAAATAATCAAAATGTTGAAGTAACGATGGGGTTGGCAAGATAACTGAGATGAGATGTAACTGTCAGGAAGAAGTCTTAAATTGATAAGCTCAGGAGAGTGGCTTCAACAGTGTTGGAAAGAGAATACTGAACTACCAGACAGGTCACAGAAACTGGGCTATTTGGAAGAGGCGATTAGCACAAGGGAAAGGATTAAGATGTAAGTCGAAAGAGAAAAAAATAAGGAACTTCTGAGTAGGGAAACCGGATCACAATCATTCCTCACCAATGACTAACAACATAAAAACAAAAGCTGCTAAGTTAAAATAAAAATAAATTAGCCAAAGCTTTACCAGAAACATCCAAACAAGGGAAGATGTGCAGCCTTGTGCAAGAAACTTCAAAAGGCGGCAACCAAAGGATTTTAAGATTCTAACACAGTTTCTAGCCCTCCCTCGGCACCACCCGCCAACCTCATGCTCAGCAGTAGAGGAACTGGTGAATTGCCCAAAACCTGCAAGTTCTCATAAACACCCACACATTTGAATAATCTCATCTTTTCCTCTCTTCTGATGGTGGAAGGATGGGAAATGGTTGCCGGGGAGAGATGAACAAAACATGAGAAACAAACAACTGAGGATGACTCTCTTTCATGAACTGTATAGATTGTAGGGCTCCAAGCTGAATGGTAGGAAGAATAACCCAATTGAGAGGATACCCACAATGGGAATAAACTACACCCATACTAGGTTGAGAGAAGCCTGGCAAGGAACATTTGACAAAATTTCAAACGAATTAGCGGAATCAAGTTCTTCCTACAAAGGCTGTATACAAGTCCAGTGGAGCACTTCCCCTCCTCCTCTTTCATGCATAATATCTGAGCTTCAAACTATACTTGGAGGGGAAGAAAAAATAGGTCTAAGATAAGCTGGGAAAGGAATCAAGGGTAACGTACCAATACTATATGAAAATAAATAAAAGGTTGGGATGGAGATGCCCATGCTGAGGGTGAACAAGAAGAAATGTACGGCAATTATGGAAACTAATAGAACAACTCAAACACAGAGAGCATAACACATGAAAGACAAGTAATCCGGTCTTAAAGGAAATACAGTCCAAGGAACAGAAGAAAATTCTCCATGAATGCTTCACATCACAAAACAAATTGACAAAAGAACATAACAAGAACATGAAGTCAGTAAAATGAAAGCTGAAGGATAAGATGGCAAAACAACAAAATGAGATGAAAAGAGAGATTTTAAAGTGAAGGAAATGAATTAAGGACCAAAATAATACCAATATGAGAGCATTAATAAAATAGGAATATCAATAAATAGACATTAAAGAAAATAACATTAATAATAAAGGACATGCTTAGATAAATATAGGCCATGAAGAAAAAAAGATAAAAGCAATTCAAACATACCAAGTATGGAGACAAAGATGGCACAACATAAGGATAACAGGTAACGTCAAAGTTCAGAAACCTGTAACAGAAAAAATTAAATGTGTTCAAAGACATAATTAAGAGATTTTCCCTGAAAGAAGGAAGAATAGAATCTGAAGACTAAAAAGGCACCCTGTTTTCCAGGAAAAAAAAAATGATGCAGAATTATGGACACTATATTGTTCTCTGATTAAATTGCTAAATCTCAAGGAAGAAGAAAGAATTCCTCTGTCATCTAGGTGATATGATGGGGGAAAATTATGCTGACTTTCAACAGCAGTATTTAATGCCAGAAGGTAGTGATGCCATTCTGAGGGAATGAAAGTGTGACCCAAGAATATTATATCCAGCCAGGTTGTAAGTCAACTACAAAGGCAATAGGCAGGAATTCTCAAGCAGGCAAAAAATCAGAAATAGCAGCACCAGTGAGTCTGTAACTT
Source organism: Choloepus didactylus (assembly GCF_015220235.1). Taxonomy (NCBI): domain Eukaryota; kingdom Metazoa; phylum Chordata; class Mammalia; order Pilosa; family Megalonychidae; genus Choloepus; species Choloepus didactylus. The sequence continues at coordinate 11,411,667 of NC_051310.1, forward strand.
GCACACCAATTTGATGGAGAAATTAAATCAGCAAAGAGTTGAATCAAAATAAAATATCCATGGCTACAGAAACATGGCAAAATGACTGGTGGTAGATATTGAAATCCTTTAAATACAGATCTGAGACTATAGAACTGTGAAAATTATCGTTGCAGCAATATAGTAATTGATGTAAATAATGTAAACCTTGACTATGTAAAAACACTAATTAAGAAAAATGTAGAATTTGCGGGAAGGTAGTAGAAATACCCAACTGCTGATTTCCTCATCTTTTAGAGTAGTGAATAAACTGATGCTATCTAAAATTGAAATATAAGTAGGTAAAGAGGAAAAAAATAATAAATTCCACATCAATGACTTTTTTTTTTGTAATTGTTTCTCTTAATCATACAAGAATCTTACAGGAAATGCTCTCTCTTACATTCATCTGATGTTCAGAAAGTCCTTTATATTCACTTTGGTTTCTTATTCGTTCGTTAAATTCAAGGAAAATAAAATCTAAAACATTCCATTAAAACATATATAATATAATCCTATTTTTATAAAATTATTTCTATCTAACTGTATCTTCCTATCTGTGCATGTGTATATATGCACACACATATATCCCCATATAAACACATACATATATATATATACACATAACATATAGAAAGAGAAAAATAGAATTTGATGCCTGGAGTGATTTCATCTAATTTAGTTATAGGTATTTCTGGGTGGTGAGATTTTTGAATGATATTTTACTTTCTTCTTTGCACTTTTCTTTACCAGTTGAATTTTTTTTTATGAGCAGGTTTCAGTTAAAAAACAATATCCAAACGTATTATAATGCAACAGTAATCAAGACACTGCAGTACTAACATACAGACATACAGATCAATGGAATAGAATTGAGATTCCAGAAATAAACTCAACATCAATGGTTTTCTTCCTTTTTTTTTTTTTTTTAGTTTTCATAGGTAAGGTTTATTGATGATGATATTTGAGGATGTTATTAATATTGGTTAAGATGTCAAAACACACTAAGGTTAACAATATAATGAAAGTCAAAAAAAGATGAGAAGAAAACAAGAAAAAGTGCAATGGAGTTATCTATTGACTTTTTAGCCCTCTTATTTGTATTCTCTTCAAAGTTCCAGAGGGGATTTATCAATAGAAAAACTTCACCCCTTCCCCTAATGGGCAAGGAGAAGTTCGGGATGATGTCACTTCCCTATTTTTCCTCGTACATTTAACCAAAGGCACTGATCAACCCAGAGAAAGCAGGAAAGGAACACAGAGGTTTCCCCTGGCAGAGAAGAGGTGAGACTGATGGGGAAAAAAATATGTAAATTAAACAGAGACTTTTAGAGTCCACTGAGCTCAGAATACTGGAAAAAGGTTGTCCCAAGAAAAGGAAAACACACAATACTGGGTACCAACTCTGGTTCTTGCCTGGTGAACTGCAGGACTGGTGACTGGCTATGAAAAGGGGATTTCTTTTTTTCCTTTTTTTCTCTCATACTAAGTAGCTCATAAGAGAAAGCCTCGGGCATTTTCAGTTGTTTGCACCTACCCAGGCAAGGGTAGAGTTAAGATACAGAGTCAAAGAAAAAACTCAAATGTATGTGATAATTCCCTAAAGGGATTATCTTCCATAGGAAAAGGGTGGGTGGGGCCAAGCTCAAGTGGCAGCTATACCTCAGAGAACTCAGACCCCAGGATCTGTAGGGAAAAAAAAAACAGAAACACCTTTAGCTTGGCTTGCGATACCCTCGGTCCCTGAACAGGACAGGGCCCACTGAGAATTAAATGCAACCCACCTCTTCATGCCAGTGGGAAGCTGCAGGCTGACAAGCACCACCTGCTAGGTAGGATAGGAAAAGCACAGTGTCTAGAGGCCTCACAGAAAAGTCTGACAATCTTCTGGGTCTCACCCTCAGGGAAACATGATACTGAATACAGCCTCCTCTGAGACCAGGGCCAGTCTGATCTGGGAAAATGTGATTGGGGTAATCAAGGAAATTAGATGCCTGGACAACAAAAAAATTATGAATCACACGAGAAAAATGAAGATCTGGTCCAATCAGAGGAACAAACTTACACTTCAACTGAGATACAGGAGTTGAAACAACTAATTAAAGATTTTTGAACAAATATGCTTAAGTCAATTCAAAAATCAAAACAACAAGTTGAGGAAAGATGGCAAAAGAGACTTTGTGGTGGTGAATGCAAAATGATATTATACTGGGAATCACTGTTTACTTAGGGTGGATTGTATGTGTGTGAATAAAACTGTTTAAAAATAAACAGAGGATACCAGTGCTGGAGAAAATGTGGAGAGAGGGATGTATCTATTCCCTTTTGGTAGGGAAGTAGACCGGTACAGCCCAGCTGGAGGGCAGTGTGGTGGTTCCAAAGGAAGCTAACAATGCGGCTGCCATATAGTCCTGCAACCCCATTATTGGGTAGATACTTGGAAGAACTGAGAGCAGGGTCATCACTGAACATTGCACACTGGTGTTTATGGCCACAGTATTCACAATTTGCGGTGGATGGAGGTGGCCTAATGGTACATCAATTGATAAACCAAATGGCAAACTATGGTGTATACATACAAAGGAACACTGAACAGCAGCAAGAAGAAATGAAGTTGTGAGGTATGCAACTAGGTGAATGGACCTTGAGGACAGTATATTGAGTGAAATAAGCCAGAATAAAAAAGACAAACATGATGCCTCACTAATATGGACTAACTATAATGTGCAAACTCCGAGATTTGAATCTGAGAGCAAAGGTTTTCAGGGGAAGGCTTATTGTAAAGGTTCCAAGATTGTAAGCTTTAACAGCAGTCACATCTATTCATGAGCTTTAGTAATGGTGTCTAAAGTCTGAGATGCTGAGCTCCTTGTGTGTAACCTGGTCAGTCCCTGGAACTTTGTGTATCTGTGTGACACCTGAGACTCAGAGCCAGGGTTCAGCAGCTATGAATGTCAGCATTACTCCATACAGCAAATGTTAAGAAGCTTAAAAAGAGATCAGACTTCAATTAGATATATGAATGAGATATGGAGATATTTCATATCTCTCAATTAGGATATAAAATGGAGATCTCTCTCCATTTGAGACATTTCATATGGAGTTGAGAGGTCATTCTGGTGGACGTATTTATGCACTATATAAATAACACTTTTCAGGGTTTAATGTACTGGAGTAGCTAGAAGTAAATACTGGAAACTATCAAAGTGCAACCCGGTTGCCCTGACTCTTGAAGATGATTGTATAACAATGAAGCTTACAAGGGGGGACAGTGTGATTGTGAAAACCTTGTGGATTGCACTCCCTTTATCCAGTGTATGGATATACACGTACAGAACTGGGGACAAAAACTAAATGAAAAATAGGGTGGGATAGGAAGGATGATTTGGGTGTTCTTTTTATTTTTTATAATAATTATTCTTCTTTCTGGTGTAGGGAAAATGTTCAAAACTAGATTGGGGTAATGAATGCACAACTATATGATGGTACTATGACAGTTAATTGACACCATGGATGATTGTATCATATGTGAATATATCTCAATGAAACTGAATTTAATTTGAAAAGAAGTCAGGGTGAATTAAAGACATTTCCAGATAACTAAAAGTTGAATTCACTGACAGCAGATCTAAAATAGTGTCCTAGTTTGCTAATGCTGCAGAATGCAAAACGCCAGAGATGGATAGGCTTTTATAAAACGGGGGTTTATTTCACTACACAGTTACAGTCTTAAGGCCACAAAGCGTCCAAGGTAACACCTCAGCAATCAGGTACCTTCACCGGAGGATGGCCAGTGGTGTCCGGAAAACCTTTGTTAGCTAGGAAGGCAGCTGGCGTCTGCTCCAAAGCTCCGACCTCAAAACGGCTTTCTCCCAGGACGCTCCTCTCTAGCAAGCTTGCTCCTCTTCAAAACATCACTCCCAGCTGCACTCTCTTTCTTCCCTCCAAGTCAGCTCATTTATATAGCTCCACCTATAAGGGCCCACCCTGAATGGGCGGGGCCACGCCTCCATGAGAACATCTCATCAGAATCATCTCCCACAGCTGGGTGGGGCACATTCCAAGCAAATCCAACCAGCACCAAAACGTCTGCCCTACACAAGACCACAAAGATAATGGCATTTGGGGGACACAATACATTCAAACTGGCACATTCCACCCTCTGGAACCCAAAATGACATTATCTTTCCAAATACAAAACACATTCATTTCATCACAATATCACAGAAACTTACATCATCTCAGTAACAATAGTCAAGTACAAAATCCCATCAAAATCAATTTAGGCATGGTCAGTCCCAAGGCACAATCTTTCTTTAGAACTTAGAACAAGTTACGTGCTTCCAATATACAAAGGAGGGACATTCATAGGATAAACATTCCCACTGCCATAAGGAGAAACAGTAAGGAAAACAGGGTTAACAGGAGCAAAACAGTTCTTAAAACCCGCAGGACAAACTCCATTAGATTTCAAAGTCCAAGAGTCATTTACAGAACAATGTTGCATCCTTGGGGCTTGAGAGAGCGGGAGCCTAACCCTTCCTAAGGGCCTTTTCGGCAGCCCTTTCCTCTCCAAACGCTTAGGTGAGTGCTCCAACATTTCCACACATTGGGGAGACCACCTTCTCGGCCCCACCCTCCTCAAACCTCGGGGCAGCTCCCGGATTCCCTTCCATCTCCAGGGCACATGCTCAACCCCTTCAGAACAGTGTGGTGGCAGCCAGGCTCTCCCCAATTCCCTGGGAATGTGCTCCACCCTCTTTGGGACCTCGGGTGGCAAAACTCTTCCAGAGCATCGAGGTGGAATGCCCACCCTCGACCTCCGGGGCAAACTCACGCTTTCCATGCGTGTGGGCTGCTCCACTCTCCCAGCCCAAGGCCTCTTGACTCCAGACCTCAACCTCCATGGCTCTGTGTTTGAAGAAATTTTTCCTGCAATTTGTTCCTTGTCTGTCTCCTCCAGTCCAGACTGGCAATGGCTCTGTCTATAAATTTCTCGCAAAAATTCTGTTGGCTTTGCATGAAGCACACAGGGGTCAAAGCCATCAGACAATAGGAGTTTCCACAAATCCTTTCTGGATAATTCCATCTCCAATCTTGGCTTGTACTGAAATGGCAGCTGGGTTCCATGTTTGGTTACATCCTCACATTGGGCTGTAGCTTCTGGGATTCCACTCCCTGGAAGCTCATAATTTTCCAAGCCATCAGCTTCTGGTTTCTTTGAACCCAAGAGTTCAGTTCTAAGTTTATCTCTCTCTGCTCGCATTTTACTATAAGCTGCAAGGAGAAGCCAGGATACATCCTCCACATGTAGTCTGGAGATCTCCTCAGCTAAGTATTCCAGGTTGTTGCTTCCAGATTCTTCCTTCCATATGACACCAGGACTCAATTTTGCCAAATTCTCTGCCACTTTAAAACAAGGATCGCCTTTCTTCCAGTTTGCAACAACATATTCATCATTTCTGTTCAAGACCTCGTCAGAAGTATCTTTAGAGTCCATATTTCCATAAACAGTCTCTTTAAAGCAGTTTTGGCCTTTTCTATCAAGCTCCTCACAACTCTTCCAGAAACTCCCCATTATCCATTTAAAAAGCCGTTCCAACATGTTCGGTATTTGCAAACTCAGCAGCAAAAGCACCTTCACCGGAGGACGCCAGTGGTGTCCGGAAAACCTTTGTTAGCTAGGAAGGCAGCTGGCGTCTGCTCCAAAGCTCCGGCCTCAAAACGGCTTTCTCCCAGGACGCTCCTCTCTAGCAAGCTTGCTCCTCTTCAAAACATCACTCCCAGCTGCACTCTCTTTCTTCCCCCCAAGTCAGCTCATTTATATAGCTCCACCGATAAGGGCCCACCCTGAATGGGCGGAGCCACGCCTCCATGAGAACATCTCATCAGAATCATCTCCCACAGCTGGGTGGGGCACACTCCAAGCAAATCCAACCAGCACCAAAACGTCTGCCCCACACAAGACCACAAGGATAATGGCATTTGGGGGACACAATACATTCAAACTGGCACAAATAGGAACACTGTGGTTTTCAGTCATGAGTTATGTTGCTTTTGAGGCACTGTGTGGAAGCATGTTTGGCTGTCACTAATCAAGGGTATCGGGGCGTCGCTGACATATAGTGAATAGAGGTCACAGATGCTGGGTACCGCACAGGACAAGCACCGCCTACCCATCTCCACACAGCAGCATCATGTGAGTAGTGCCGAGCTCGAGAACGCAGGGTCTAGAGGAGTTGTTCAAGAACATGAGGTCATGGGAAAACACAAAGGGAGATTCCATCATTTCTTCCCAGATTCGTGCTGAAACAGAGCCAGCAGTCTCCAGCCAGATGTTAACTGCACACGCCTAAGAAAGATCTTAGATCTCAGTGCCAGGTAAGCACATTGTTAATTGTAGGTGGGCCTCAAGTGCTCCATGGATTATAGCCTTGAAAATGTTCTGGCAACCTCAATAAAGAAACTAGAGTGAGTTACTGAATTAAACAGTGTTTCTACTCTGCCATATTCAAAGATAAACTTTTAAAATGCAATGTTCTGTAGTTTCTTTTTATGGTTAGGGATAATCAACATGGTATTTTTAGATCTTTAGGACAGAATCAGAACTACCATTTCTTAATACAATGGTTTTCAAACAAACGGTATGTTATTGGGACGGTACACTTTTTAAATACTATATTTAATTTGCTTTTCTCTAAATATTTCCATTTTGAAAAAGAAAACATTCACATCATTTCACTGTACTCTCTTGTGTGTTATTAATAACAGTAGGTTTTGAAGGTGGGGCAATTTAGCTAGTCCTCTAGAGTAACTCGTAAATACCCAGGAACAACTACTAAATAGTCTGGAACAACTGATGGGGCAATACCTGTGACTGGAAACAAATTGTACACCAGTCTGGAATGGGTGGAAAGGCTGAGATCACAGCACAGAACTGTAAATAAAGCACCCCAAACTGCAGAGCTGGCACCCCTTCCCCACTGGCAGAGCAGGCTGAGTAGGAACACTTCCCTGCGGGAAAGATAGGCAGTCTTTAGGAGTAAGGGACAGTAATTCTACCAAGCTCCAAACGTGGTTTTAATTAACAAATTTGGGCTACTGAAAACAAGCTTCAAGAATCAAGGTCACTGGGTTGTAGTTCAGTAGTTTCAAGTATTTCCCTCTAGCCATTCCAGCACACTAAAAACTACAGAGTGGTATCTGTATAGTGCGTAATACCCTCCAGAGTGACCTCTTGAGTTCATTTGAAATCCCTCAGCCACTAGAACCTTATTTTGTATTATGTCTCTTCCGCCTTTTGGTCAAGAAGATCCTCTCAGTCCTACAGTGCTGGGTCCGGGCTCATATCCAGAAGTCACTTCCTGCATTTCTAGGGGATTTACACCCCCTAGATATAAGCACAGATATACCCAGAGGAAGCAGGAAATGGACTCTGGGGTCTCTCCCGGCAGAGAGGGGTGGAGCTGACAGAAAAAAATAAATAAAAGCAGAGGCTTTTGGTGATGGCTGAGCTCTGAATACTGGCAAATGGCTGTGTCCCAAGAAAAGGGGCACAGAGAGCTGGATACCAACTCCAGTTGACCAGTGAAACTGGGGGCTAGGGACTGGCTCTGAAAAGGGGACTTCTTTCCTTTTTTTTCCTCACCCATCCTAAGTAGCTCATTAGAGAAAACAGGTATTTTCAGTTGTCAGCACTGACCCAGGCAAGGGTGGAGTTAGAGAGAGTCAGACAAAGGAAGAATTCAAATATAGGAGATAATTCCCTAACGGGTGTCTCTTCCCTAAGTAAAGGGGGGGGCATGGTACAGTTGAAGTGGTGGCCCTCCCTCAGGGAATTCAGATCCTAGGGCCTGGGGTGGGGGTGGGGAACCAAAAACAACTTAAGCTTGGGTACTGACACCCTCGGCCCCTGGCCAGGACAGGGTCTGAGAAGAATTAAAGGCACCACAAGCCCTCGATGTAGGGGCTTTCCACTGTGAGGCTAGTTGCTGCAAGGGAGAGGCTAAACCTACTTACAATTTTGCCTAGGAGGTCCCCCTGGACAGCCTCATTGTTGCTCAGATGTGGCCCCTTCTCTAAGCCCCCTCGGCAGGGTAACTCACTACCCTCCTCCCTACATGGGACATGACACCCAGGGCGATGCGGCAACCGCACCCCTGAACACTGCACGTCCCAGGCCGCGGCCCCACTTCAACGCAGGGAACCAAGGACAGGCCCAGGTGGAACCCCCAGCCCGACACCCTCCCGCAAGGAAGGCCGGCCCCCGCGCCTGCAGAGACGGATCAGGTCCCTGCCGAGGAACTGGGTGCACAGGGAGCACTGGAGAGACGGGGAGGGGGAGGCACCAGGTTCCCTGGGTCACCGACTCCCCAGGAGGATGCATCTGCCTGGCGGGTGTTCTGCTTGCGGCCGTGGGACCAAGGCGGCTCTGGGAGCAGGTGAGGAACCCCCTCTGGCACTCCGGGCCGAGCCCGTGTCCCGGGGCCTCCCCTCGCACAGCCCTGGTGCCACCCAGTTGCTCCCCGGGAGATGGCAGAGGGACGTGACCTCTGCACCTTTCACTCTAAATGCAGATGTGGTTCAAGGGGGCCCCATGAGGCTGGGAGGGAGGGTGCACCCGAGGGAGCCAGCCTAGGTCCCCCTCAGGCCTGCCGCTCCTCCCCTTGGCCGGCAGGGCTCGCAGTCAGTGGGTGCTGAGTGAGGCTGGGCAGGGGGGTAGCCGGGCGGACAGCCAGCTCCCAGAACGGCACCCTCAGCACACCCAGCCTCAGCAGGGACATCTTTCCCATGTCCTGCTGCCGCCTGCCCAGACCCAGCCTCCAGAGCTTCCCCCAGGGCCACCTCTGCAGCTGCTCCCAGGCCGGTGCCCCCGTGGCTGCTGCCCTGTGGCTGCTGCTCATCCTTCCCACCCCACCATGAGCCCACTCTGCCTCGGCTGCTGTCTCTGGGCTGCCGTCAGGCTCCTGGAAGCGGCACCTGCTGGCCCAGCTCCCTCACACCACCTGGGGAAGAGCCAGGGCCCCGGCACGGTGGTGGGCATACAGGCTGGTGGGCACACAGGCTCAGGGGTTGCACAGACCTGGTCTGAGCCCCAGCAGCTCCTGTACTGGCCGAGTCACTTGAGCAACCTCTGAGCCAACTGGCCTCAGTGACACCATCTGCAGGGGGCACCTGCTCTGAGGATGGGGGGCAGGGGTGCAGGTATGGTGGAGAGTGTGCTCAGCAAGCACCAACATGTGTCCCCGACCCAGCACCTGTTGGCAGGGTGGGGGAACACTCAGGGGTCATGACCCAGGGGTCACGACCCAGGGGGTAATGCTTGACCAGAACACGGGCAGCGGCGCTGCCTCCAGACATTGTGGGACTGGGGGTAAGACGCGTCACCTCCTGGAGCCTGCAGCCACCCCGCACGCATCCTCAAAGCACCTCAGGATGAGTCCATCACATCAGTCTGGATAAAGTCCTCCAGGGCTCCCCATTACCTCTAACTGAGGCCCAAGCCTGTTAGTCCAAGCTCTCAGCCTGGGGCCTGGCTCCTTTTCCAATTTCTCCCCCTTCCCGCCACCACCACAGCCCAAGATGGCTCCAATCTTGCTGAACAATTTGTTCTTCCCAAGCACTTCCAGATCTCCTTGTTTCTCCTGAAAGTTACTTCACTGTCCAGCTCTGCCGAGTGAACTCCTATTGATACTGCAAGACCCAGCCCAGATGTCCCCTCCACTGTGAAGCGTCCGTTGTTCTCACAAGAAGAGAGAAGAGCTACATGGCCCTCAGCTCCTTCCTAGGAGCTTGTCCCAATTCTCCACCCCACAGCTGTGGCCCTGGCCCGGGGCCCTGCCCTAGCCAACCCAGCTGGGATTATCAGAACTGGACTAGGAGGTAAAATGCCAGTCTCTCTTGGTGGCCAAGGGTGGAAAGTATAAAATACAAGCACCTCCAACCACTGCGATTATCACGAGGTGGCCTGACCCGGGAGGCGAGAGGCCGGCACTCCCTGCCCTTCCCTACCCGGGTGGTGCAGCCATCCTCGGATTCCGCCCCTATAAGGGCCTGTCACCATGAGTGCAGCGGCCTGCCTGTAGCCATAGCCACATCCCTCTGGGCAGTGATGTCCCCATGGGCTGTCCCCCGACCCTCACGTCCCCTGGGGAGCAGGATCCCCAAAAAGCTCCCACTCTGGTCCCCTGTGGGTCCATACCCGAGGCCCAAGGCTGCCTGGGGGTACAGGGGGTGAGTGGCCAGGCGTGGAGGGGCGGGGGCTGCTGCGGCAGCGCTGTCCATACACAGGAGCCCAGCGGCCCTTGGCCTGCACACTTTGCCCCAGTCTGTAAAACCCACCCAGGCTGAGCGAAAACACTGGCCTCCGTTCCACCTGACACCCCACACTGAAGTCCCAGGCAGGTGAGGATGGGACTGTGTCCTGGGACCCCCCGGCAGCTCCTCTACCTGCGTGTGACCCCATTTCCGGCTCTCAGGAGCACTGCGCAACACACAGCTGGCTTTGTGGAGCCAAAATGGGCCCCCCTACTTCCTCTCTCTCCGTGCACCTCCCCCCCCCAGGCACAGCCAATCCCTTTGCTTGGGTTTGACACGACGGGGGGGGGGGGTGAGCTGGAAGGAAGCCCCCTGTGCACCTTCGGAGAATTCTCCCAGCAGATTCTGAGCACTCAGACTGGCCATGCACCCCCAGGGGTCTGCACGAATTAGCGGATAAAGCAGGGTGGTCTGGGCAGCAACACCCTGACCAGGTCACCGAGGCTCCGTGACAACACGGGGAGCACCTCGACCCACCCAGGTGCACAGGCCAGGGGCAGGCGGGCTGCGGGGGTGGGGGGCCATGGGTCCGAGGGGCTTCCGATGGGGAGATGCAGAGGGCAGGGGTCCAGCCCTTCTGCCCCTGCTCCCCTCAGCCCCTTGACGTGCTGCTGGGGTCAGAGCCGGGGCCCAGGGTGGGGGCAGGGGCAGAGGCACCCCTGCCTGCTCCTGAGAGTGGTCGTCGGGGCCAGGGGCCTCATGACTTGGAACTGACCACAGAGGGAATATTTGCCCCATGGGAGCTGGCACACACCGCCGTCAGGCCTTTGGGGGGCAGGGGAGTGGGTTTCCAGCACACCGGTGCCCACCCCACAGCCGTGCCCCAGCCCTGGGCCCTCAGCTCCGCACAGACAGGTGTCGGCAGCCACCAGACCCCCCCACACTCCTTCTGGCCAATTCATTTCAGCAAACACTGGGGGGCTTCCTGCGTGCCGGGCCGGGATGCAGGTGGGGACCCGAGCCCCCCAGGCTACAGGTGGCTCCTAGGTATCCCCAGGTGTCCTCAAGGCTGAACATGAGCCGAGCCAGGGGCCCTGTCCTGCTGCCACCCCAGGCCTGTCCACAGAACCCCGGGAAGCCTGAAGCCCCCGAGTGCCAGGAGGCCCCCATCCTGGCCATGGAGAGGGAGCTGCAGGTTCCGGGGGGCTGTGAGTCGGGCACAAGGACCGACCTTTCACCCGCACCCCAAGCCAGGTGGGAAGCACTTTCTCCCATTGCCCCAAGTGCAGGAGCCTGGTTCCGGCCGGAGAAAGACCGTTTCAGCAGCTTCCTCTCCACTCCCGGGCCCAGCAGCTGTGTCGCTGCCACGGCGGGAGGTGGCCTTGTGTCCATCATCTCAGCTGACCGGCCCCGGCAGGTGGATGGCGGGGGGCAGCAGAGGAGGACAGGGTGCACTTGGGGAGGGCCGCGGGATGCCCCAGGAGGCAGGCTCTGGGCAGACCCCAGGGCCTTGGCGAATGTGGGGGTCCCCGGGCCCCAGGCCTTCCTCCCCCAGCCTCAAGGGCTCCTGGGTCCGGCACCTGCTGAACGCTCACCCCCCCATCCCACCCTCATCACCTCCCAGAGGGCCACCGCACTGTTCTGCCTCCGAGCTGCCCAAGCAGCGCCCGCCTCGAGCCCCCCGCCCATCCCCTTCATCCTTCCCCATTGCTGACCATCGAGCCTCCAGGATTTGGCTCAGGCCCCAACCCCCTCCTTGGGGTCCCCATCCTAGCAGCCCTCGCCTTGTACACACACACGCCCATATCTGGGACTTCTGGAAGGACGCTGGGGTCTCTGGGCTCTGCGGGGCCCGCAGAGGAGAGCAGGGGCCAGGCGGGTGCCCGAAGCGGAAGAGCCTTATGCGGGCCACCCCGAGGAGGGTCCCGGGCTGGGCTGCGGCTGGGGAGCGGGGCCTCGGCCCCCCAGCTGCCTTACGCTGTGGCTCTCCCCGACAGCTCCGAGACACAGCCTCCTCGGTCCCCATGCAGAGAGGATGACCGGGGCACAGAGCCGAGTGCCTGGCGGGTATTGGGCTGGCAAGTGGAGTGGGAACAGGGACCCCCACTTCTCACTGGTGCTTGGATTAGACCCTGCCTCTGAGAGGAGTGGGGACCCCTGCGCCCCGCTCGTTCTGCAATCCCTCCTCCCTCCAGAGACACACCCCAAGGGCAAGGGAGGCCTGGCCAAGACCCTGTCACCTGCCTTTCTGGGGATGAGTGGGGGGCCCAGAGAAGCACGAGAGGGCAGGAACCCCACTGTCCCCCCACAGGCCTGGGAGCCCCACACTGCAGGGGGCCACAGGTGTCCCACCAAGCTGAGCCTGAAATGGGCTCCGTGTCCTCAGCCTAAAGCTGCTTCCCTTGGGAGGGTCCTTCTGGGTCATTGGACACAAAGGAGAAGGCCCCGTCAAGGGGCAGGTGCAGCCCACCCTCCAGGGACCACCCCCCAGAGCCCCTCTACCCATGCAGTCCCAAAGCCAACCCCACTTCAGGCTGAGTCAACGTGGCCATCACCGGCCTTCCTGAGGGGCCATAACCCCTCAACGGCAGAGCCCGGGCCTCGGGCCACAGGAGCTCAAGTATGACGGGGATGGTCACGGGGCCACAGTCGCTGCCTGCTCTGGGCAGCCTCACACCCCAGGCCAGGGGCAGCCAGCCTGCGGGTTCCCCTCAGTTACTGACAGCCCTGGAGCCAAAGCCGCAGCTCAGTGGACGCGACGAGGTGGCTGCTCCCTCAAAGCTGTGCGGGTCACTGCGGCATGGGTGGTGGCAGCACTGGTGCCCGCTCGGCGTTGCCTGTGGCAGTGCTGCATTCCCTGGGGCCACAGGGAAGGGTCACAGCTGGCCGGGTCACACGGCGTCCGGTCTCGCAGAGCCCCAGGCTGCAGGGAACCACGTCCTCTCTTCCGGGCCTGTGCGAGGGGCGGCCATGGCCCAGCCTGCCCCGTCTGTGCGTCCGCTTCCCCCTCTCTCCGTCCACTTCTCCCTCTCTGCCTCCATTTCTGCCTCTCTCCATCCACTTCCCCTTCTCTATATCCGCTTCTCCCCTTCTTATGAGGACCAATCATCCTGGGGGGGCCGACACTCCCTCCACCAGGACCTCACTGTAACTTGCCTAATGCCGTCTGCAGTGACCTTGTTTCCAAATAAGGTTTTTGGGGGACACAGTTCAACCCCTAATGGACGCCTGGCTTAGCCCTGGTATAAGAGGGGCCTCTGGACCAAATGAAGTCCCACTTCCCGGTGACTCTCCCCGAGACAGCCCATGTTGGGAGCTTCTCCCCTTCCCCGGTCCCTGTGTGGTGGGCCCTGGGAGGAGCCCCTATCCCCTCAGCTGCCCCCCATCTCCTGTCCCAGCCCCCGCAGCCCCCCACTGAGAGGAGGGCCAAGCCCCCTCCCATCAGGACCCACCCAAGCGCTAATTGCCACCGGGCTCAGGGTCTCCCGGGTCGTTAGACTCATTGCTCGGCCGCTCGCCAGCGACTATCACACGTCAACAGAGGCTTGGCCGAAGCGCCTACCCCGTCGTCAAATATTGACAAAGGCAGAGGGGAGCACACCATGCAAACTGTGCACTGATTTTCCCCACAGGCTGAGCTAACGGGCTGCAGAGAGCGGGGGGGCTGGGAGGAGATCCCCACTCCTGCTCACCTGCTTCTGGCCCAGCAGACCTGGAGCTCCAGCGCCGATGTGCAGCAGCAGAGCAGAGACCAATCACGGCGAGGGGCGTGGGGTGGGGGATGCTGCCCTGGGCCCCCAAGAGACAAGCTCAGAGCTCCCTCCCGGGCCCGAATTCCAGCTTCGCCGCTTACTTTTTTTCTTCGTAGAAGCATTTGATTACTTTTTACCTTAAAACAATTTGCCTGGTAAATTTTTAAAAATTAGTGATGATGTGTATGTTACTAAAACTCCCCTTTAAAAATTCTCCAAGAATTGAATCATATGTCTTCCTTAAAATACAGTGACACTTAAAATCAGGAGTCTAAATTAGTTACTCAATTACACACTTTAAATTGATCTTAAGTTAAATTCTCCTACACGTTTGTGAGTACACAAAATACCCAAATATGCCTAGATTCCTTATTGTCACAGAAACATTATTTTTATGGCTTTGATTCTCTTAAACTTTTCATATTAATTCTTACTTTTCTGGGTGGGAAAATACGATGCCTTGGGAAAGACTTTCCATTCCTGTCACCTGAGGCCATCTACTAAAGAGAACAGAAGCTGCCCAGTGGATTGACGTAACTTAGAATTAGAGATTTTGGCAGGACTGAATTCTAAAGCTCCAGCCACTGAGCTTCCTTTTGTAGGTTCTGCCTAGGGGACTTCAGAATTCGAAAACTTTGATTTTGGAGCTCACCTAATTCTTACAAAGTTCTGCAGCTTCCACAGGAGTCCATCAGATCCTTTAATTACAGTTGCATTTCTTTTGCTCTTAATGTATTTCCTAACTCTAAAGACCTTTGAACTCCCCAGGATCCTAAGAAATACATTTTTACTTATCTCTCTATTTTCACCCCGCAAATACTTCAACATTTATCTCTAATATATAAGAATTTTAAAACATAACCTCAGTTAGATGCCATTGGTACATCTAATAGAATTAACATTAATTATTGATATCATCTAATATTCTGTCCAACTTTCTATTTCTCCATCTCTCAAAAAGGTCTTTTAACAATTTGTCCAATCAGAATCACAATGAGGCTATACATTACATTTCGTTGATACGTCTCTAAGATCTTTTAATCTATAGCAATTTCTGGCCTAGTAAAAGCCATCAGTAATTGAAGAAACCAGGTCATTGCTTTCTATTGATTTCCTAAATTCTGGATTTGGCTGATTGCTTCACAGGAGTATGAATTTTTTAGGTTTTCCTCTATCCTGTTTCCCGTAACAGGCTTACTTAGATCCAGGTTCAATTATTATTATTATTATTTTGGTCAAGAACTCTTCATAGGCTGTAGTGTATTGTCTGGCTAGCAAAGACGTTTGAACTTGATGGGACCTCGCGTTCTTTCCTATTGCTAGGATATTTCAAATGGCAACCAGATCGCGTCAGATGCACTTTACATTATATTTTCATTTAATCTCAACTTTCAGCAGATGAGGAAACTGAAGCTTTGGATTTTCTGTAAAAAGTTTAATTTGGTTCAGTTAGTGATGGGGGGAGTTTGGGGGTCAGGGTTGGAATCCCAGCAGCGACTTCCCAATACCTATCTGCGCTGTGCAATTCCTTCTCCGCACCTCGGCATTTTCCCGTTCTTAATAAAGCCCTGGAGTACCCCCGGCGGGGAAGCCGCCCCGCCCACAGAGTGCGTCCACATAGCTCCGCCCACAGGGCCCGCCCACACAGCCCCGCCCCGCCCCGCCCGGGCCGCAGTCCAGCCGGCTGACTGCGCGCGGAACCACACGTCCCAGGGTGCAGCTCACCGGCGGATGCCGCAGGCCGTGCGCTTGCTCGCCGGTGAGGCCTGTGGTCATGGCGCTGTTCCCAGCCTTTGCCGGCGTTAGTGAGGCCACCGACAGCGGGAGCTCCAGGAAAGGTAAG
Organism: Choloepus didactylus; assembly: GCF_015220235.1. Lineage (NCBI taxonomy): Eukaryota > Metazoa > Chordata > Mammalia > Pilosa > Megalonychidae > Choloepus > Choloepus didactylus. The sequence goes on from NC_051310.1 coordinate 11,427,537, forward strand.
CACACAAAAGAGCCGAGGGAAGCACTCGGCTGGCTTAGGGTGCAGTTTCCCGGGGCCCAGTCTTCTTGGCCCCCGCCTTGGATTTGTTTAGCCATTTGTTTGTATCCCGGCATTCTCCGCGGCACTGCAAAGCCACCTGGGAAGGGCTCCCGACCTCTCCCGGTCTTCCGGGGCCCAAAGCAGGAGTGGGGAGGCTGGAGCTGTAGAGTTAAGGAAGGGAACAGAGAGGAGAGAGGTCTTGGAGCGGAACTTCCAATATTACCAATTGTTCGATCCCACTCTTCCTCCGTGCCGTGGTCACTCTGCTTGTAAAATGAGAATAATGATACTCCGCATCTCATCGAGACTCCTGATGCAAATCGCTGAATGTTAGTTCATTTTTCTTCCCTTCTTGTCTTATTTACTTCTGAGATGTTTATTGGATTCATGTCTTTCGGCAGGCCCTGAGATAGCAGATGGGTTAAAGAGCCCGAATCAACAAGTTTCTGCTCTTCAGTCGGGCACAGCTCCTAAGGGAAAGAATGAACATGTGTTTATTGGGGGCCTACTGTTTGCCATATTTTATTCAAGCCTCAAACATTCCTAGGAGGTCTGCGGTTTTAAAAATTGTGAAGTCCTTTAAAAAAAAACTTATCCTAAATCATTGTGACACAGCCCAATTGTGTCTGGCCTCTCGGTTATGTCCTCTCATGGCTCCTATACTTCCGTTTTCGCAATTCTTTTCTTAATTGTGAAAATTTCTATGTAATTAGAAATTTTAAAATTTCTATGTAATGTAATTAGTATGAAAACGTTCTCCTTTTACTAGACCATAAGCTCCATGAGGTCAGGGACTTGGTTTGTCGATTCATTGCAGCATACTAGCACTGGCCCAGAATATAGTAGGTGTTCAATAAATGTCAAATGTACAAACCAATAGTAGATTCTTAATAGTTACTTGATGTATGACTGATTGAAACCACATAAAATATGATTGATTGCACAAGGTAGGATGTATCCATGAAAACTATAGCAATAATGACTTGTAATGGGAGGGTGAAAGAAAGGTCTGTGTAGGATTGGTTTTTAAAGAGGGTAGGATTTGGAAAATAGAGGTAGTGGAAGGGCATTCCAGAACCTAACAATAGTCAGAGTCATGTGGGAAGCAGGATGTGAGACCTTAGAGGGAACTACTCTTAGTCCAGTTTGGTTGGAAATAAAGGAGCATAAAGAGGAGAGGTGGGAAATGTGGTTGGGATGATGGTGAGGGAGGGTAGTGAATAACAGGCTAAGGATTTAACCTATTTTGGGAGAAAGGTATTGAAGGCTTGTGGGGGAGTGTTACTCGACATTTATCTTTAGCAATATTTATTGGAGATACACTGCATATCCAGGAGCAGGATAATGCATGTAAAAGTGCTTTTTGTAAAGCATTGTCTCTTTTTTCCCTAAACTTAAGCACAATACTAGTATGTGTAATGAAATTAGCTGTGATTCCTTAATATCATCTAATAGCCAGTCAGTGTTCAAATTTCCCAGCTGGTCTCAAAAACGACGTTTTACAGTTAGTTTGTTCAAGTCAGGATCCAGAAAAGTCCAACATTGCATTTTGTGGATATGTCTCTTAAGTTTCTTCATATAAAATAATTTCTTCCTCCCCTCCATTTTCTCATGTGATTTGTTTGTTGAGGAAACTGGGTCTTTTGTCCTGTAGGCATTCCCACCAAATCCTTGTGGTATCGTTTAACGTGCTCCTCTGTCCCACTATTTCCTGTAAATTGGTGATTAGATTAGAATACTTCAGGGAGGGTGCTGTGTACTTGCTATTGAATCCAATTAGAAGGATATGATGTCCACTTTTCTCTCTTTTAGTGATGTTAAGATTGATCAGTGGATTTATGACAGCTTGATGCCTCCACTATGAAGCTCCCCATGAACTTTCTACCTAATGATTTTTGCAGCCATTTATGGTTATTACTTAGATCCATTATTTAATTGGAGTTACAAAATGGTGATTTTTCTAAATGTATCATTCCTTCGATATTTATTAGCTTCCATTTTTCTGTAAAGAACTTTCCCTCTACCCTATTGGGGACCCTGAAATACAGTTCGGGAAGAAAAGACAGAATGTATGCTTGATTCATTCCTTTTGTCAGTTTACAGAATGAGTTGGGTCCTAGCAACTTCCAGAGTTGACCAGTGAGGTAATTTTTTCATTATGAACTCATTAATTTTTAACACATGTGTATTTCAATCCATTGCAGGTATTATTTTTTTTAGTTCACTAATTGTCCCATCTTTGGCTAATGGGAGGCTAATCAAGTTGGTGCCTGTATCCTTTTGATACAATCCAGTCATCTTTAATAGCTTCCTTGGTTTCTGACCTAAAAGATGTCCAAAACTGATCACTTGCATGTTTCCTCCCCCACCTCCGCAATATCCCTCTTTCTTAAATGTATACTATCCTGCATTTTACCTTAAATTCTGGAGATTACTCTACAGTGGAATACAGACATCTGCCTCATTTCTTTTTACATCCATTGTGTGGATGTCAAGTACTCTTTTCAACCCACTGTGTTGAGGACATCCGGTCTTTGGTCTTATAAATTGAAGCACTGTATCTTTTACCTTACACTATAAAATATTATTAAAATATAGGGTAGTGTTAGTAGTAGTGGGTACAGACTTTCAATTAAAAAGACATTAAATTTCTGGACAGAAAAGATGGCCAGTACCGAAACGAGTGAGAAAGGCCTGCTCTCTACAGTCTAGGTACTGTGAAGAGAAAGGCCAGGGTTTGCGTGGGCATCACATTTAATAAGGGACTTGGGGTGATGGGGGGGCCTAAATTCAGCAGAATTCATTCTTTCAACAGACAGGTATGCAGCACCTCCATTGTGTTAGACGTAGTAGAGAGCCCAGGTATCTGATTCCTCCAATTCTTGATCACTTCCCTTCTGCACCTTCAGAGAGTTAGGATTGCATATTCTAAAACATTGAACATTGTTGCCTGGGAGTGCAATATTTGAGCAGAATTGGGATGAAAGATGGCATATCAGCTCATTTAATCTTCATAACAATGTATTATTTGGGGAAGAAACTAAACATGTTATCTTTTTCCCTAAACCTGTTCTTCTCTTGTGTCTACATATCAGAATATGGCATCATCATTAACTGAAGTCAAAAACCTAGATGCCAACTTCCACTCCCACCCTCCACCCCCTTCAATTCATCCGTCCTTCTAATTAACTCTTAGATTTGTTCGTTTCTCTCTGTTCTCACTGCCCTGCCTCATTTTTTTGCCACCACCATCCACTGGATTACTACAACAGCCTTCTAAATATATTAAGTTCTATCCTCACTCCTAGAACCACTGTACACAATGCAGCAAGAATTTAGAAATTTATATGTTTTAAAACACTATGTACCATGCACTGATCTGAATGCTTTACAAATGTTAACTCATCGAACCTCGTTACAACTGTACCGTTATCTATTTCTTTTTTTGAGAAAGAAGCAAGTTTATTTGGTGGTTAAAAAGAAGGTTAATTTTGTAGAAGTGTAGTGAAGATGGAGAATAATCAAGTTGGAGAGTTAGAAGACCATGATGCTTACTGATACCTCTCCTCGTCATCTATTTTTATGAAGGAGGAAACAGAGGCACAGAGCCAATAAATAACTTAGTCCTTGTCACCTGGCTAGTAAATCACAGAGCCAGGGTCTCATGTCAACTTTTGTGCTCCTGAGTACACTGCTCTTTGCTGCTGATCTTTCAGACACTAGATTTGATTTTGTCTCTCTTGTTCTGCCTGTTGGCTGTAGGGTAAATCCAAACTCACTAAAGGCCCCCACCCCTCTAGCTTCATTTTGTCCCACCCTTTCCCTTACTCCCAGTGGTCACTTCCTGCTATTCCCCAGAGTCATTCTCTCTCTTTCAGACTTTTGCACAAGCCTTCTCCTCTGCTTAGACACTCTTCCTCCCAGCATCTTTGCCTAACTCCTTCTCATCGTTTAGTTCCTAGCTGAGATGTTCTCCCAGGGAGCTTCCTCTGATCCATCCCTAGTTTGGATTAGGCGACCTTGTACTTGCTCTCATTATACCCTGTATATTTCCTCTGTCTTGGCATTTGTCACATTATGCCAAGGAAGCAAATGCCAGTATGTCAGCTCTGTGAGAATGGTGTTGGGTGTTGGGTTTGTCTTGCTCAAAGTGTATCCCTAGCACCTAGAATAGTGCCTGGCACTCAGTAAAAAAAGTGTTGAATGAAAGAGACTCAGAGTATTTTGTCCAGAGTTGCACAACTAACAATAAAGTCATTATTTGAACACAGGTGCTTCTGACCACACTTTGATGTCAGTAAGTTGGGGTTATGGTTGATTAAACATTACCTTTAGGATTCCTGGGTTTCAAGTAGTAGATTAGCCACCATGGAGGGGCTGATTTTGCTCAGTTTCCTGTAGTCACTGTCTTAAAAGCAGTTCTTAGCTGTGTTTGCTGGTGCTGTTTGTATAAATAAGTTTGTGCTTCCTGATTCTTTGTCATAAAGTGAGGCTTTAAATGAAGAAAAGAAGAGCTTGATTCATTCTTTTTAAAGGAACAAACCTCTCCCCTGATATATATGCTAATTGATTTACACAGTTGGCCCAAATTAATTTTTTTGAGTTATCCTCTCTGTAGGTGTAAAACTCACCTCTGAGTTCACTTAAACTACCAATCAGGGCTATTTTGTGAGAATGGAGAAATAGGTGTAGAACTTGTATATTTTATTTAACTATAATTCAGAATTTATTTTTAAAATTTGAGTCTATTCATGATGATTCCTTCCTCCATTTATCCATAATGGAGTTGAAGTAAAGCATTTTAACTAGTGATAGAGAAATATAGTTATGTAATGAACTGATCACAAAAATGTTATTAGCTTAAAGTATTCAGCAATGATTCATTAGATTATTTTCTGTTAAATTACCCTGAAAATTTAAACATGCTGAGTTCTTCCGGATACCTGCCTGTTTTCTGTTAGGGAGTAGTTCTAAAGTGGTTTTTCTGCCTGATGCTTCTACCCTTCTTCCTTGCTTAGACAGTGTATGTGGTAAAATGTATGGCAGAGTGCTAATTTCTGGGCAAGTTTCGACCTACCATCTATTCACTAACCTGCAGGATCAAAAGGTTTGTCAGCCAGTGAGATTCTCTACCTTAAACCCTAGGCATACGGTGTCCTGCTGGGATTCTCCATAATACGTTACATCCTGTTAATGTTGACACAATTATTTAAATATGTATTTGATTTCTGTCAGGAACTTTCGACTATGTGAGGATGTAAGTAAATGGAGAAAAGAACTTTACAGTATCATTAACAAAGCTTCTTTTAATCTCAGGAAACTTACCCAGCATTTTGTTTCGTTAAAATTAATTCAACAATCCACATGTATTATTTGAACAGTTAAGGTTATGATTAAATATAAGCACAATGTGAGCGGAGACCTCACCTGGCTCATTCACTACTGTATCCTGAGTGCCTAGAACTGAGCCTGGGCACATAGTAGGTACTCAGTCATTATTCTTTAGTGATCAAATATACATTTATAATGAAGAATGGTATTATAATAGTTATGCTTCATACCTAGATAAAGGCTTATTTTTGAAGGTCTCAGGGTCCTTCATTTGTTCAGTAAATTATGTGCTGGGAAAACAAAGATGTAATGATATGTAAAGATCCTCATTCATTTTACTCATTCAACAAATATTTATAGAGCCCGCTAACATTGTGTAAGGCACTGAGTCAGGTGTTGGGAATAGACATGGACCCTGCCCTCACCTCACTTATCGTATGGGAAGAGAGAGTAGAATTGTAAACCGTTTTGGTGTATTTTTTGGCTGGCAGAATATTTTTAATCATTTTTTTTTTCATTGTTCTGTCCTTGTTCTTTATATTGTCACAGTAATCATTACCAACCCAGTCCATATGTCATATGTGTGTGTGTGTGTATTTATTTATTTATTAGAAAAGTTGTAGGTTTACAGAAAAATAATGTGGCAAGTACAGAGTTCCCCTACCTACCACACCCACAGTCTTCCCTATAATTAACAGTCTGCATTAGTGTGGTATACTTGTTACAATTGATGAAGCATTATTATAATTATACTGTTAACTGTAGTCCTTAGTTTACATTGGGGTTCATGGTTTGTGTTGTACAGGTCTATGGTTTAAAAAAAATTTTTTTTTTTCTGGTAACATATATACAGCCCCTGTAAGCATTTGAGTTGTTGACCTTTGGCATAGAAGATAACAGGAAGACTGCCGTGCTGATAATGAGATTACAGTATGAAAGTTGCCATCATGGCCCCTGTAGGAAATGCAAGGAGAATCTGGAAAACAGAGCTCCTTGGTTGAGGAGGTGATGAGTAGTGCTATGTACAGTGGAGAGGCTGGAGGGAGGAGCCCAGATACAGGTTCAGATATGTGTCCTTAGCCAGGTGACTTCACCTCTTTAGGCCTCTAACGATTCGTGTGGTCTCCTGGCTGGGCTCCTGAGAGCCTTCCCAGGCCCAGCCCCTCCCTTGGAACCCAGTCAGAGCATCCATTTTTCTTTTCTACATATTGGATTTTTCTGAAAGATTTTGTTTGAACAATGAGTTCATGGCTAAAAAATGTATGAAGGTCTCCAGGTAGATGATCTCCAGAATCCCTACCAGGCCTAATATCTAGTGACTGTTACTTGTCATATTTCATGCATATTCACTGCATGCATATCTATATCTGTATATCTATATCTATACCTGTATGTATCTATCTATCTATCTATCTATTTTTTTAAAGCCAAAACCCCCGACTACTTGTTGAGTAAAATTACCTTATAACCCCACAAAAGTCCTTTGATTGAGGTAGACACACAAAAAGTGAGTGATGATTCTGGTTCAGAGTAGTTCGTAAACTGCTTTTCACAGCGGTCCTATATGACAAATCCTTAATTATGTCCTTAAAGCCTTTCTTGTCCTTCTGAAGGATTTTGGAGAATTGCAATTTTTATGTAGTTTTGATGTCAGTATTTCTTTACATTTCCCCAAACTGTCATCACCATCTTGAATATTTTTGTGAGAATATACTGGGATTGTTTCAGAGATCCCTCCTGGTGTACTTTTTGTTCCATATTTTTTCACTTTTCCTTTCCCTGTTCATGATGGAACTTGATTATTGGGAAAATAATTGTGATGTCAGTGAGTGACAGGTTTTATTTTCACATACCTCTTGCCAGGAATTAAGCCCAAGGAAAGGGAACCAACATCAGAAGATAAAAGGAAATGATGGAAGAAAGATTGCATGAATGAGTTTGTTTAGCACCTAGGAGGTATGACCTTACAAAATGCTTAATCCCTTTGAGCCTTATTCTCCTCTTGTATAAAAATGGAGATCCTAATACCTCCCATGGAGGGTTGTTGTGAGGGTTAAAAGATATGAAAGATGTAAAGTGCTTAGCTTGGTGCTTGGCTAACATTAGGCACCTAATAATTTAGAATCCCTCTCTTCCTTCCCTATTTCCTGTGCTCCTCAGGAATTTTCCTTCTGTCTTCCCTCCACTCTCCTGACAAGTATTTATTGAACTTTTACCACATGCTAGACATTGCACAGGTGCTGGGGATATAGCAGTGAAGAAAACCAAGTAACTATCATCCTGGAGCATGCTTTCTGGTATCTCCTCCTCACTAAAATGTGATTACCTTAAGGGGCTAGTATCCGGAATATAAAAGAACTCTTACAACTCAATAATAAGACAAGTAGCCCATTTAAAAATGGACAAAGGATTTGAATAGACATTTCTCCAAAGAAGATATTTGGATGGCCAGTAAGCACGTGAAAAGATGCTCAGCATTATTAGTTCTCAGGGAAATGCAAGTCAAAAACCATAATGAGATACCACTTCATACCCACTAGGATGGCTGTAATCAAAAAGGTGAACAATAAGCATTGGCAAGGATGTGAAGAAATTGTAACCATTATACATTATTGGTGGGAACGTAAATTGTGCGGCTGCTTGAAAAACAGCCTGGCAGTTCCTCAAAATGCTAATTATAGAGTTACCATGTGACCTAGCAATTCTATTCCTAGATGTCTACCCAAGAGAAATGAAAACATGTCCATATAAAAACTTGTACATTAATGTTCATAGCTGCTTATTTTTTATTATTGCCAAAAAAGTGGAAACAACCCAAATGTCCCTCAGCTGATGAATGGATAAAATGTGGTATATCCATAAAATGGACTATTATTCAGCAATAAAAGAAACAAAGTACTGTTAGATGCTGCAAGATGTATGAGTCTTGGAAATATTATGCTTTGAGAAGCCAGTCACAAAGGATGACTATCTTAGTTTACCAGTTTGCTGTGACAAATATGACAAAGTAAAATTTGGCTTAAACAACAGGAATATATTATCATGATTTCAGAGTCTGGAAGGCTTGCTTCCTCCTGGGGTAGGTAGGGTTCTGGCTGGCAGGTAATCTTGGAGTTCCTTAGCTTTCGTGTCCCATAGCAATGTACTCTCCTTTCTCTTCTGGATTCTGTCGACTTCTTCCTCATGGCTTTCTCTCTCTCTCTGTGAATTTCTTCTGCCTATAAAGGACTCCAGTAATCCAGATTAAGACCCAGCCTCATTCAGTTGGGCCATATCTTAACTAAAAATAACATCTTCAAGAGATCCTTTATATAATAGGTTTATACCCACAAGAGTGTGGATTAATATTAAGAACATATCTAAGTTTGGGTACACAATTCAGTTTACCACACCTACATATTGTATGATCTCATTTATATGAAATGTCTAGAATAGGCAAATCTATACAGCAGAAAGATAGTGGTTGCCTAGGACTGTGGATGAAGGTGGGGAGTGACTGCTAATAGGTAGGAAGTTTCTCTTTGGGATGATGAAAATGTGCTAGAGTTATGTTATGGTGATGGTTGTGCAACTCTATATTAAATACCATTGAATTATACACTTTAAGTGGGCCAACTAACTCTCCTCTTGTCTCTTCAGCTGTTTCATGGGTTCTTTCTTCTCAGCATGTGAATGTGCTCTGGCCTCCCCATCCTAGGATAGGACAGGAAAATACAAACCCTTCCTTGGGCTCTCTTGCTACTAGCATCCTGTGTGTGTGTGTGTGTTTCCTTCCCTTCCCTTCCCAGCTAAGATTCTTAAAGGGACAGCAGAGTACATTGCCTCCCCCCCCCCCCACTTGCTTACCTCTTACTGCCTCCTCATTTATCTGCAGTTCGCTTCCCCCACTCCTCCACTACACACTGAATCTGCACTAGCAAAGGTTGCTAAATCCAGGGAACACTTTCAGTCCTTATCTTACTGATTTTTCTGCTCCTGACTTCTGTTAAAACTCTTGCCCCTTGGCTTCTGGGCCACTCGGTTTTTCTCCTACCTTAAATATATGTGCCTGACACTGAGCTGGGCACTTTATGTACATTTTGTCATCTCTGAGCCAGGTTTTATTATCTCCATTAGTTGGTAAGAAAGCTGAGACACAGGCAAGCAAGCAGTAAGTGGCCAAGCTGGATTATGAACCCAAGGCCGTGGCACCCCACTGCCTGGGCTCCTGTCTTTGGGCACACTGCCTTCCTTCTTGGGGCTCTTTTTCAGTCCCTACACAAATGCCGCTTCCTCCACCCATGCCTGGGCAGTCATATCTGTTTCTCTTATGTGGGTTGCCATCTCTGTATCTGGTCCTGAGTTCTCTTCTGTACTCCAGATTCACATTGCCAACTGCTTTTGGGATAGAAGAGCTATCTGGCTGGGCCCTTGTCACCCCAGATCCAGAGAAAGCCAGATACTTCTGGCTGAAGCCCTCCTTCTGTCCTTCCTCCCAAAGGAACAGCAGTTTGCCTTCCCAGAAGGAGGGGACCTGTTCTTCAGTCGAAGTTATTTGAGTTGTGCTCCACTATTAGAATTCCCATGTTGGACAGCTTCACTTGGGGTTGCTGCAGGCAGCTTGTACCCATCTTCACCTGAAATCGCATCTCCTTTGATCACAACCTCAGGAAATTACCACCCATCATTAGTGCTCAGTCCGTTCTTTGATTTCCAGTCACCTTCTGGATAATTCCAGCACCAGCCTGTTTTTTCGGCCTCCTCTCTTGCTACTTCCCATAGCTTCCCCACATTCTGTGATTATTAGATTCCTGAATGAGCCATGTCTCCATGTCTGCCTCTTTGTTCCTACTCTTCCCTCTTCCCTGGAAGACCCTTCCTTGCCTATAGCTCCTGCTAGGCCCCCTGACATGTTCTTTCCTCCAGGAAGCCTTCCTCACTCAAACCCCACCGATGCCCCATCTCCCATCCTAATTTCGTAGGTAGTCCTTCCTTCCCTTGTGCTACCATATTCCCTCTGCTACCTTTGGCTCAGCACATGTCATTCTGTGTTATAATTGTTTTACCCATTGCCTCCTTGCATTTGGTGGGGAGCTCCATGAGAGTGGGGACTCTTTCTCCATCTTGGTGTGATGTTTGGTACATCCTCAATAAATGGTTATCGAGTGATTGGATGAGTTTGTGGTTTAACTGAAAACTGGGGGTTGATGCAGTATGTGGCATGTATGTGATAGCTAAATGAATCTTTTAAAATGCTTCTTTCATTTTATTCAGAAGCTTTTCTGGGACTTCTCTGTAGTTGAACCCTCTAGTTTACAAATGAGTTAACTGAGGCCTGGGGAGGGAAGTGCTTTGCTGTAAGTGACACAGTGAGTTTTCCACTTGATACAGTCCAAGTGACATGACTGCGAACCCCTGCCCACCTTTCTGGCCATTTCTCCCCTCTTCAGTGGCCTTGTACGCCTCAGTGTCAACAACTGTGCACGTGCAGTCTGCGAGTGTGTCCGGGCCCTGTGCTCCCTCTCCCCACCCCACCCGCCACACTCCTTGAAGTCATCTTGCCTGCTTTTCTCTACAGTTCTGTTCATCTCTCAAGATCTAGCTTGTCACAATTCTTCCTGAAAAGTCTGTGGAGATTTCTTTACCCCTTTTAGCTCTTCTAAAGGCGCTTAGGACTTGTTCAAGACTTTCCATTCTTGGCAGGAGTTTTATTTAGGTTTACTTTTTATTGAAGTGTATTATACATACAGAAAAGTCCGTGTAGCATAAGGGTAGAGCTTGATGAATAAAAAAATTAGTTCCAAAACTGAACATATCAAAAAACATCACCAGTAACATTGCTACAATCCTAAAAGCCATAAAATGGAATATTATGCAGGGCAGTTTTTTTGAGGGGGTGGGTGTGGTTCTCTGAATGTATCGCATGTATGAAATGCCTTCACCCTCTCAGGTTTTCAGAGTCCTGCCTGTCCATTGTTTCAAGCTCAGCTTCAGCCCACCTTTTTATAAACATTCTCCAACTCCTCTGGCTCACTGAGCTCCCTTCGTTCTCTGTTCTCTCCGGCACTCTGAATTTCTTCCACAGTCACCATTTACATAATGTGGTCATTACATCTCCTGATGGGTCTTAGACTGTTATTTAACTCCTGTTATTTTCATTTTTACACACTTGATGTCTCGTTCTGTCAAATAAATTACAAACGCCTTGAGGACAGGGGCCACTAATAATGAATCACCAAATTTTGTCTAAAAATTATGTTTATCTGAATTCTTTTAAAGGAATTATAAATACCTTATTGTGAAATCATCATAGTGGAAAAGTTAGAAAGTAGTTTAGAAATAGGGCAATGTAGAGAAGTTAGAAAATGTGGATAAGCAGAAAGAAAAATCTTAAGACACCCAGTCTTACCACCCACAGATAATCATTAACATCTTGTATTATTTTCTAATATTGATTGGAAATATATAATTGAACTTAAGACTTTAGAGGGAGATTGTATGGCTTGCTTATTAACTCGATCATTATAGGAATAAGTGCTGGTGCTTAGAATGAACAGACACTGAGCACAGGCCATGGGCAAGGCTGATTAGGACTACAGGAGACCCAGAAAGTTAGGAGACAGGCTTTCCAGTGTCTGGAAGGAGCCACAGGTATAAGTAGTTCAATAATGATGCTAAAGCAAGGTGAGCAAATTATCGACTTTGAAATGCCTGTTTTAATTTCCATCAGACTTATACAGACAATTTTTTTTTTTAATTTCTAAAAAGGATACTGTTACACAAAAAGGTTTATGTTAAATTTCTATAGCAACATAGAACATTGGAATTTTTTTAAAGCTCTTAATCTTCTGTAGTAGCAATGGGCATGGTGGGCTTTTATGCCTGATTTGTTTGTTTGTTTTTTTTTGTTTTTTTTTTTTTTTAGGAATTGTCTAAATTAAATTTGAGTTTATTAAAACTTAATGCTTTGGAAGCTTTCACACTCATTAGACAAAGTATGGATGGAGTACATAAAGCCTTGTTACCTTTTAGATCATACTTGTTAGTTTTTGCTTAAGCTGCAGCCTGATATCACAAGAGGATTTCTGGTCTTAAATATTTCAGTGTGTGTTAAACCTCTGTGCCCTGTGAAATAAAAATTTCATGGATTCCTTTCTGCTTCTGTGGACTGTTGGAAATGCTTGGCTGACATTGGATGTGATTGAGGTTGTTGGCTGGTAAGATGGATTTCCTGCTTTGGAAATCGTATTGAGCCAATTTCATTGATCTTTTCTCCCTTTTACCTGTGCAGCATTAGACTGGCTGAGCAACCGGAGCTTTTGTGTCGGAGCCATAATGTTACAGGGCCAACAAACTGAAGAGACCACAGCCCTTATTTCTGAGGGGTCACCGTTGACAAGGTATTTTCTTTTGACAGATGTATCAGTCTTTGTCAGTGTACTATCTGTAGCTTAGCTTAAATGATGCTTCTTGGAAAATACTGTGATAGAAGAATTAAATAAAACTTCCTTTTACTTAGGGTAATAAAGTGATCTTTTACTGCCTCTTTTCCCTTACCTCTCTTACTGATTATTCCTTTTTTTATTCTTTTCTTGGCATTACAGTGGCAAGTACATGACAACACAGTTAGTGCCTGTAATTAGGCCATGAGGGAAGTGGCATCATTGGGATTCTTAAGTAACTTTAGTAACCTCATTAGTAACCTTTAGATAATAATCCAGGTATTTCCTTAGTGGCGTTTTCAATACTTTTGTAAAAATAAAATAAAACATAGGATAAAATCAGATGAAAACTTTGAGGAAAGCAAAATGGCACACATCTCTACCCAGCTTTGAAAGAGTTTTGTTGTAGATAACAGAATTGAGAAATGAGCTGTCTCACAAATATAAACGAGATGGGCTCAGTAATATGATGACCTTGTTAAGCCCTGTACTCTGACAGTGTAAGACACCTTTGAAAGTTCAGAACAGTTGATGTATAACAAGGAGTTGTTTGTAGACATTTCAGTAATGAGGAAGAGTCATTTTAACCTTTAAAAACTAGGACTGGCCTAGATTGTAAGCTCTTACAGCAGTCACATCTGTTCTTGAATTGTAATGGCTGTCTCCAGATTCCGAGATGCTGATCCCTTTGTGTATAACCTGATCGATCCCTGGAACGTTGGGTATCTGTGTGACACCTGAAACTCAGGGCTAGAACTTGGCAGATATGAATGTCAGTATTAGCACATATGGCAACTGTTAAAAAAGGTGAAAAAGAGTCCAGACTTCAGCTAGAGATATGAATGAAGCAAATGTGGTTAGGATTAGGGCAGATTGGGCCAAAGGGTAAAGGACCATACTGACAGCGTTTTAAAACTTCAAATTCCATGTGAGACCAAGGGAAGAGATGTTTAGTTGGTGCAAGATCTGTATTTCCTAAACAATTTAACTCATACAGTTTGTTCAAATACTGTAATTACATGGAACTTTTAATAGGAAGTGAGACCTGGTAGGTTTGCGTAGGTTAATGTGAAATAGAGACACATCCCAAAGTAATTTGGACAGAGAATAAAACTATATATGCAGGGCTCCTCTGAGAAGCTGGGGGAAAATGCAGAGGTGTTGGGCTTCTTCACCTGGGTTGTTGCTGATGTTCTCACAAACATTGAGGACTGGAGGTTTGATGTGCCAAGCCCTCTATCTTGGGGCTTGCCCTTATGGAGCTCGTTACTGCAAAGGAGAGGCTAAACCTGCTTATAATTGTGCCTAAAAGTCTCCCCCTGAGAACCTCTTTGTTGCTCAGATGTGGCCCTCTCTCTCTAGGTAAGCCAACTCGGCAGGTGAACTCACTGCCTCCCCCCTACAAGGGATCTGACACCCAGGGGTGTGAATCTCCCTGGCAGCATGGGATATGACTCTTGGGGATGAATCTGGACCCACCATCCTGGGATTGAGAATATCTTCTTGACCAAAAGGGGATGTGAAATGAAATGAAATAAAGTTTCAGTGGCTGAGAGATTCCAAATGGAGCTGAGAGGTCACTCTGATGGGCATTCTTATGCACTATATAGATAACCCTTTTTAGGTTTTAGTGCATTGGAATAGCTAGAAGTAAATACCTGAACAATTGATTGTACGCTTTGGATGATTGTATGGTATGTGAATCTATCTCAATAAAATTGAATTTAAAAAAAAGTTTAAAAAAAACTAGGATGAATTCTTTTTTTTCGGTTTTTTTGTTTTTTTGTTTTTGGGCACTAAGGACATGCTGGTATAATATGTGGGACCCTAAAAATAAACTTTTTATAATGTTGCTTTTAAAAATACTATAGTCGGGGGAGGAGAAAACATGGCGGCCTAGAAAGAAGTGGAAAACTGTTAGTCCCCCCGAGAACAATTCATAAATGACCAAAAAACTAGTAAATAACCAGGAATAATTGCGGGGAGATAAACGGGATTGTCCACTCATCATCCACCAACCTGAATTGAGAGGAATGCCCGAGATCACAGCATAAAATCTGTAAGTAAAACTGCGGACCCGCGCTGAGAGCCGAGAGCTGAGAGCCCCTCCCTCACAGAAGCCTCGCGGTGCTAGAGAGCAGCACTCTCCGAACAAGCTAGTGTACCGCAGCCCAGCTCCATCTGGGATTTTACTGTTAACTGCTAAATACAGACAGTGAATCCTCAACGAGCAGACAGAGGCTTTTGGGGACAACTGGCCTTGGGAGAGTCGGGGGACATATCTGTCTCAGGATGAGAAGCCCAGAGGCTGACAGGTGAACCCGGGAGCTTTTCTGTCCCCTCTGCTTTCTGTGGAGAAAACTGCAGCTGCTTTCAGCCCGCAGCGCTTTGCAGTAAAGACAGACTCAGCTATTTTAAAATCAAAATACTTTGATCAGCAGAGTCAAAGAAACAAAGAACTTCCTGATAGGCAGTGACCTCTTTGGAGGGGGCATAGCTTCCCAAAGGAAAGGGAGGGGCCCAGCTTTACCGCCCGCCTTTCCGGAACCAGACCCCAAAGTCTGGGGGAGGAGAGCCACAGGCCACACCCCCTTACACAGGCGGTGACAGACTGCACCTGCCAAACAGAAAAGCACTGGTGTTATTAATCCTCTAAGAAAAACCATCAGGGGAACCAGATACTGAATATTTCCTCCTTCTGTGACCTGAACCTGTTCTCATCTGGGAAAACCTGATTGGGGTGGCCTAGGAGGTCAGATGCCTAGACAACAGAAAACTACAACCTACACTAACAAAAACAAAGCTATGACCCAGTCAAAGGAACAAACATACACTTCAACTGAGATACAGGAACTTAAACAACTAATGCTAAATCAATTCAAAAACTTTAGAGAATATGTCACCAAAGAGATAGAGGCTGTAAAGAAAACACTGAGCATATATATGGCAGAAATTGAAAGTTCAGAAAAACAACTAGTAGAAGCTAAGGAAATGAAAGGCACAACACAAGAGATGAAAGACACAATGGAAACATACAACAGCAGACATCAAGAGGCAGAAGAAAACACTCAAGAACTGGAGAACAAAACACCTGAAAGCCTACACACAAAGGAGCAGATGGAGAAAAGAATGAAAAAATAAGAGCAACATCTCTGGGAAGTTAAAGATGAAACAAAATACAAGAATCTACGTATCATTGGTATCCCAGAAGGAGAAGAGAAGGGAAAAGAGGTAGAAGCAATAATAAAGGAACTAATCAATGAAAATTTCCCATCTCTTATGAAGGACATAAAATTACAGATCCAAGAAGTTCAGCGTGCTCCAAACAGAATAGATCTGAATAGGCCTACGCCCAGACACTTAATAATCAGATTATCAAATGTCAAAGACAAAAAGAGAATCCTGAAAGCAGCAAGAGAAAAGCAATCCATCACATACAAAGGAAGCTTAATAAGACTTATGTGCAGATCTCTCAGCAGAAACCATGGAGGCAAGAAGGAAGTGGTGTGATATATTTAAGACACTGAAAGAGAAAAACCTCCAACCAAGAATCCTATATCCAGCAAAGCTGTCTTTCAAATATGAGGGAGAGCTCAAAATATTTTCTGACAAACAGACAATGAAAGACTTTGTGAAGAAGACACCTGCCCTACAGAAATTACTAAAGGGAGCAATGCGGAATGATAGGAGAAGATGGGAGTGTGTGGTTCAGAATACAATTTTGGGAGATAGCACAGCAATGTAAGTACGCTGAACAAAGATAGCTATGTATATGGTTGAGAGAGGAAGGTTGGGAGCATGTGAGACACCAGAAGAAAGGAGGAAAGATAAAGAATGGGACTGTGTAACTTGGTGAAATCTAGTGTTCAACAATTGTGATAAAATGTACAAATACGTTCTTTTACGAGGGCAACAAGAAAATAACCTTGCAAGGTGTTAAAAATGGGGAGTCATTGGGGGAGGGATGCAATCAATGTAAACTAGAGACTGTAACTAACAGAATCATTGTATTATTCTTCCTTTAATGTAACAAAGGTGATATACCAAGGTAAATGCAGATAAGAAGGGGGGATAGGGGAGGCAAGATAGACAGTTGACATTGGTGGTGTTGTCTGACTCTTTACCCTACTTTGATTTAAGGTTATTTTCCATTTTGCTGCTTTCTAGCTGTCATTTTTTTTTCCTCTTTCTTTTGCCTCTCTACCTTCTTTGATTCTCCCTCCTGCCTTGTGGAAGAAATGTAAATGCCCTTATATAGATAGTGGTGAAGGTGGTGAACACATAAATATATGACCATACAGAGAACCATCGATTATTTACTTACGATGGAATGTATGGTGAATGAACAAAACCGTATTTAGAAAAAAAAAATGGGTTGACAAAACCTCAAGGGCAATATATTGAGTGAGATAAGCCAGACACATAAGGACAATTATTGCAGTCTCACTGATAGGAACTAATTATAATATGTAAACTCATAGACATGAAATATAAGGTACCAAGATATAGGACAAGGCTTAAGAATGGGGAGCAGTTGCTTAGTATGAGCAGAATGTTCAACTAGGATGAACTTAAATGTTTGGAAATGAACAGGGTTGTCGGTAGCAAGATGTGAGAATAACTAACAGTGCTGTATGGTGCATAAATGAAGTGGAAAGGGGAAGCTCAGAGTCATATATGTCACCAGAAGGAAAGTTGGAGGTCAAAAGATGGGAATGTATAAAACTGAATCCTATGGTGGGCAATGTCCATGAGCAACTGTACAAATACTAGAAATCACTTCCATGAACCAGAACAAAGGTATGACAATACAATTAGAAGTTAATAATAGAGGGGCATTTAGGGAAGAAATATATACCTATTGCAAACTACATACTACAGTTAGTAGTATTTCAACATTTTTTCATAAACAGTAACAAATGTACTATACCAATACTACGAGTCAACAATTGAGGGGGTTTGGTTAGGGATAGGGGAGGATTAGAGTTTCCTTTTCTTTTTTTCTTTTTTCATCTTTCACTTTATTTCTTGTCTGGAGTAATGAAAATTTCTAAAAATTGAACAAAAATTAAGTGTGGTGATGGATGCAGAGCTGTAGGAGGGTACCAGGGGCAAGTGATTGTACACTTTGGATCTTCGGATAATTGTATGGTATCTGAACAATCCCAATAAAAATAAAAAAATACTATAGTCGATGAAATAACGGATTACTTTCATTAAAAGATGTATAGATATGAATATTTAGATGTAGAAACTATTAAAATTAGCATTTCTTTACCTGGTTTTATTTTAGGTCCAAGTCTAAGTCTTTTTTCTTTTTTTTTTTAATTCAGTTTTATTGAAATATATTCACATACCATACAGTCATCCATGGTATACAATCAGCTGTTCACAGTATGATCATATAGTTATGCGTTCATCACCACAATCTATTTCTGAACATTTTCCTTACATCAGAAAGAATCAGACTAAGAATAAAAAGTAAAAGTGAAAAAAGAACACCCAAACCATCCCCCCCATCCCACCCTATTTGTCATTTAGTTTTTATCCCCATTTTTCTACTCATCCATCCATACACTAGATAAAGGGGGTGTGATCCACAAGGTTTTCACAATCACACTGTCACCCCTTGTAATCTACATTATTATATAATCGTCTTCAGGAGTCCAGACTGCTGGGTTGGAGTTTGGTAGTTTCAGGTATTTACTTCTAGCTATTCCAATACATTAAAACCTAAAAGGTGTTATCTATATCGTGCATAAGAATGTCCACTAGAGTGACCTCTCGACTCCATTTGAAATCTCTCAGCCAATGAAACTATTTCGTCTCATTTTGCCTTCCCCTTTTGGTCAAGAAGATACTCTCAGTCCCACAATGCCGGGTCCAGATTCATCCCTGGGAGTCATGTCCTGCATTGCCAGGGAGATTTACACCCCTGGGAGTCGGGTCCCACGTAGTGGGGAGGGCAGTGAATTCACCCGTCAAGGTGGCTCAGTTAAAGAGAGAGAGGGCCACATCTGAGCAACAAAGAGGTACTCAGGGGGAGACTCTTAGGCACAACCATATGCAAGTTTAGCCTCTCCTCCACAGCAATGAGCCCCATAAGAGCAAGTCCCATGACCGAGGGCTCAGCACATCAAACCACCAGTCCCAGTGTTTGTGACAACATCAACACCAGTCCAGGTGAGGAAGTCCAACACCTCTGCACCTTCCCCATGCTCCTCGGGGCTGGGAGGGGGGGAGCTGTAAATATATTTTTTATTATCTGCCCAAATTACTTTGTGATGTGTCACTATTTCACTCTGGCCTATACTAACCTACGGTATCTTACTTCCTATTAAAAGTTCCTTGTAATTGTGGTGTTTGAACAAACCGCAAGTCTAAGTCTTTTAAGGTAAATTATAATCCAGGAAGCTGCTATATGACCTATGGACAAATAGTAAATCTATGTGAGCATTTTTAGAGTACCCTGTTACTCATTTGTTTATCTACTTATTTTCCCTGCCTCTCCTTTGAAAAGAATTTTAATGTTGATTTTCTCAACTAGGAATCCTTTGAAATCAGAGCCTTCAGATGAAAGCGACACTAACAAAAAACTCAAACAAGCAAGCAGAAAAAAGAAGAAAGAGAAAAAGAAAAAAAAGAAGCACCAGCACCATAAGAAAACCAAGAGGAGACGTGGGCAGCTGAGCAGCAGTGGGTCTGAAGCAGATACTGACTCTGAAAGGGACACATCTTCCAGAAGCTTCAGAGATAGTAGAAGGGAATGCGAGAAACCAAAGTAGGTTTTCTGTTCTCAAATAGCTATGATATTTTACATGTTGAATTTTTGTCCTTTGATTCTTGCCACAAGGTAGACTTTTGCATGATAGAACAGTCACAGAGTAGGTGTTCAACGCTGGCTTTGCTTTTCTGCTTAGTCCAACATCCTCCTTCAAAGAGGCACTTTGCTCATAGACAGGATAGTTGGCAGGCAGTGAAACTACCTGAATTGTTGCTCATTTAATTTTTCTCTTTTCTTTGCTCAGACTGTCCAGAAGAGAGAGAATTTAAGTACCTGTCTAGGGCATGCTCTTTAAAAAAAAAAAAAAATACTGCGGTCAAGAGTTTTGAAACTCTTTAGGGATTATTTACTTTTGTTCTGTGCTTGGAAGTCCCATTGGTGTCAGTGAGAGCTTTGTGCCTGGAGCAAGCCTGGAATCTTGCCCTTAGTGTTTCCATCAGAAAGGCAAACACAGCAGTCTTCTGGGATCCTTCTGTCATGAGGTCAGAGTTGGAGAGCTCTGCAGGCTCCATGGCTCGGAGGATCCATGTCGACTTAGCCCTCTGTGTGTCTCAGGTGCTGGACCTGTAACCCACACGTGCTTTTATTAGGAGGGAAAAATAAAGGAGTGAAGCAAAAAAGATGCTGAATTTGAGGGCAGGAACCATGCCTGCCTTGCTCAACAGTGTATCTCCAGCGCTTGGCACAGATCTGATACAAAGTTAGCACATGTTATGTTTTTAAGAATGAGTGAATATATTGTTGGTATTCTTGCTTTTTGGTATGTCTTTAAAGCAAAATACATGGTTTCTTCTGAAAGTTCTCCTTTAGCTGCTAATCCTTTTTATAGCCGAGGAAAATAAGTTTAAGGGATTTCCTGAAACCACACAAGAACTACCATTAGAACTTGAAAGATAGCTGTTTTCAGCTGATACTTAACCGTGTTAGGGATGATCTTTATCACCTCTTGATAGTTTTTGATCCAGATAATGGTTTTAAGTTTGTTGACGTGCAGAATCCCAAAAGCCCTGTTAAGATCAAAATAGATTGTTTTTGACCTTAACGTCTTTCCACTAACTTCTCTAGCCTCTTCCTGGGAAGTTACCTGGAAGAATTGTTTGTTTCCACATGGACAAGGACTGAGACATAAGTGAGTTGGGAGAGTCTTTCCATGATGTCAGGAAAGTGGGTTAGTAGAGAGTAGTACAGCACGTGGGACTCTATTTCAGGGAGACTGAGGACGACTCAGGAGTAGATCACCGACAGTCAGTATTCTCGTGTTTGTCCCAGAGGCTGCAGCTGCTAATTGACTTGGGTTTCCTGGGGCTTTTCTTCGCCTCAGGTGGAGGCAGCTTCTTCCCTGACCACATCTTGCTTCCTGCCCTCTGAGGGATAGGGCTTGCTAACCCCAGAATTGGTTTGCAGCCGGCCCTTCCTTTTTGCCTCCATTTGGCTTCCTGTTTCTCCCTGGGACACATCCTTCTCTTTCTAGTGCACTCTCCCTCCCTCCTCTGCCTCTTACAGTTTTTGTAGACAGAAAACTGTCCGTGGTTGTTCTGAAGGGGGACCTGTTAAAGTCACCATATATTTTAACCTGAGACTCATCATTGAACAAATATTTAGTGTGTAGCTGCTTTGTGTCCCTGAAATGCCATTCTCAGCCAAGAATGATTTGGAAGCTTCTAGAATCTTTATTTCTATCTGGGCAGAACCAAAAAGCAAAGATGGAACAACAGTTAATGGCTGTTTTGACTACTTTGGCAGCTTCTTGTGTCAGCAGCATTAGGAACTGATTTTCTTTAGAGGAAGAAAGACGTTAGATGCCGGAGAAACCTTCCCTCCTTCTCACTTAACTCCTAGGGAAGTCGTTCCCTTGTATCTGAGCTGAAAATCGGCCAGCTCACAAATTGATTCAGAGAGATAAGTAGGGGTCTTGTTTTAAGTGTACTGCGCTTTGTAGGAAGTGCTTCCATGGAGGGAGAACACTCCACAGCCCAGAATGTGAGAATCGGGCCGACCGGGTCCAAGTACCATCTCAGACCAAACAATTCAGGAATGTGGCTTTTTTCCCTTGTAACTTTTTCCTTTTTTAAAATTTTTTATTTTTGTAAGTTTTAAATCAGAATAAAGTATCTGAGCACTTTCAAATGAGTTAGCTGACTTAAGAGTGGCTCACTTTGTGGTGTCTGCCTAGCACTCTGAATTGCTTCAGGGCAGGATTATTTTATTTTTTTTTTAAGAAAAAGCTTGGTGGCAGCTTTTTTTTTTTTTTTTTAATCATCATTTTATTGAGATATATTCACATACCACGCAGTAATACAAAACAAATCGTACTTTCGATTGTTCACAGTACCATTACATAGTTGTACATTCATCACCTAAATCAATCCCTGACACCTTCATTAGCACACACACAAAAATAACAAGAATAATAATTAGAGTGAAAAAGAGCAATTGAAGTAAAAAAGAACACTGGGTACCTTTGTCTGTTTGTTTCCTTCCCCTATTTTTCTACTCATCCATCCATAAACTAGACAAAGTGGAGTGTGGTCCTTATGGCTTCCCCAATCCCATTGTCACCCCTCATAAGCTACATTTTTATACAACTGTCTTCGAGATTCATGGGTTCTGGGTTGTAGTTTGATAGTTTCAGGTATCCACCACCAGCTACCCCAATTCTTTAGAACCTAAAAAGGGTTGTCTAAAGTGTGCATAAGAGTGCCCACCAGAGTGACCTCTCGGCTCCTTTTGCAATCTCTCTGCTACTGAAGCTTATTTCATTTCCCTTCACATCCCCCTTTTGGTCAAGAAGATGTTCTCTGTCCCACGATGCCAGGTCTACATTCCTCCCTGGGAGTCATATTCCACGTTGCCAGGGAGATTCACTCCCCTGGGTGTCTTATCCCACATAGGGGGGAGGGCAGTGATTTCACCCTTCAAGTTGGCTTAGCCAGGGAGAGAGGGCCACATCTGAGCAACAAAGAGGCACTCGGGAGGAGGCTCTTAGGCACAACCATAGGGAGGCCTAGCCTCTCCTTTGCAGCAACCATCTTCCCAAGGGTAAAACCTATGGTAGAGGGCTCAACCCATCAAACCACCAGTCCCCTATGTCTGTGGTCATGTTAGCAACCATCGAGGTGGGGTAGGCCAATACCCCTGCATTCTCCACAGGCTCCTCAAGGGGGCACTACATCTTTTTTTCCTTGTTTTTCTTTTTTTTTTTTTTAACTTTCCCTTCTTTTTTAAATCAACTGTATGAAAAAAAAGTTAAAAAGAAAACAAACATACAATAAAAGAACATTTCAAAGAGACCATAACAAGGGAGTAAGAAAAAGACAACTAACCTAAGATAACTGCTTAACTTCCAACATGTTCCTACTTTACCCCAAGAAAGTTACCTAATATAGCAACATTTCTGTGAACTTGTTCCTACTATATCCATCAGAAATTAACAGACCATAGTCATTCCTGGGCATCCCCAGAACGTTAAATAGCTTATCTGTTCTTCTTGGATTATTGTTCCCCCCTCCTTAATTGCTCTCTATTGCTAGTTCCCCTACATTCTACATTATAAGCCATTTGTTTTACATTTTTCAAAGTTCACATTAGTGGTAGCATATAATATTTCTCTTTTTGTGCCTGGCTTATTTCGCTCAGCATTATGTCTTCAAGGTTCATCCATGTTGTCATATGTTTCACGAGATCGTTCCTTCTTACTGCCGCGTAGTATTCCATCGTGTGTATATACCACATTTTATTTATCCACTCATCTGTTGAAGGACATTTGGGTTGTTTCCATCTCTTGGCAATTGTGAATAATGCTGCTATGAACATTGGCGTGCAGATATCCGTTCGTGTCACTGCTTTCCGATCTTCCGGGTATGTACCGAGAAGTGCAATGGCTGAATCGAATGGTAACTCTATATCTAGTTTTCTAAGGAACTGCCAGACTGACTTCCAGAGTGGCTAAACCATTATACAGTCCCACCAACAATGAATAAGAGTTCCAATTTCTCCACATCCCCTCCAGCATTTCTAGTTTCCTGTTTGTTTAACGGCAGCCATTCTAATCAGTGTTAGATGGTATCTCATTGTGGTCTTAATTTGCATCTCTCTAATAGCTAGTGAAGCTGAGCATTTTTTCATGTGTTTCTTGGCCATTTGTATTTCCTCTTCAGAGAAGTGTCTTTTCATATCTTTTGCCCATTTTATAATTGGGCTGTCTGAACTATCGGCCTTGAGTTGTAGGATTTCTTTGTATATGCAAGATATCAGTCTTTTGTCAGATACATGGTTTCCAAAAATTTTTTCCCATTGAGTTGGCTGCCTCTTTACCTTTTTGAGAAATTCCTTTGAGGTGCAGAAACTTCTAAGCTTGAGGAGTTCCCATTTATCTATTTTTTCTTTTGTTGCTTGTGCTTTGGGTGTAAAGTCTAGGAAGTGGCTGCCTAATACAAGGTCTTGAAGATGTTTTCCTACATTATCTTCTAGGAGTTTTATGGTACTTTCTTTTATATTGAGATCTTTGGTCCATTTTGAGTTAATTTCTGTGTAGGGGGTGAGGTAGGGGTCCTCTTTCATTCTTTTGGATATGGATATCCAACTCTCCCAGCCCCATTTGTTGAAAAGACCATTATGACTCAGTTCAGTGACTTTGGGGGCCTTATCAAAGATCAGTCGGCCATAGATCTGAGGGTCTATCTCTGAATTCTCAATTCGATTCCATTGATCTATATGTCTATCTTTGTGCCAGTACCATGCTGTTTTGGCAGCTGTGGCTTTATAATAAGCTTCAAAGTCAGGGAGTGTAAGTCCTCCCACTTGGTTTTTCTTTTTTAGAGTGTCTTTAGCAATTCGAGGCATCTTCCCTTTCCAAATAAATTTGATAACTAGCTTTTCCAAGTCTGCAAAGTAGGTTGTTGGAATTTTGATTGGGATTGCATTGAATCTGTAGATGAGTTTGGGTAGAATTGACATCTTAATGACATTTAGTCTTCCTATCCATGAACATGGAATATTTTTCCATCTTTTAAGGTCCCCTTCTATTTCTTTCAGTAGAGTTATGTAGTTTTCTTTGTATAGGTCTTGTACATCTTTGGTTAAGTTTATTCCTAGGTACTTGATTTTTTTAGTTGCTATTGAAAATGGTATCTTTTTCTTGAGTGTCTCTTCAGTTTGTTCATTTCTAGCATATAGAAACATTACTGACTTATTTGCATTAATCTTGTATCCCGCTACTTTGCTAAATTTGTTTATTAGCTCTAGTAGCTGTATCATCGATTTCTCAGGGTTTTCTAGATATAAGATCATATCATCTGCAAACAATGACAGTTTTACTTCTTCTTTTCCAATTTGGATGCCTTTTATTTCTTTGTCTTGCCGGATTGCCCTGGCTAGCACTTCCAGCACAATGTTGAATAACAGTGGTGACAGCGGGCATCCTTGTCTTGTTCCTGATCTTAGAGGGAAGGCTTTCAGTCTCTCACCATTGAGTACTATGCTGGCTGTGGGTTTTTCATATATGCTCTTTATCATGTTGAGGAAGTTTCCTTCAATTCCTACCTTTTGAAGTGTTTTTATCAAAAAGGGATGTTGGATTTTGTCAAATGCTTTTTCAGCATCTATTGAGATGATCAATTGATTTTTCCCTTTCGAGTTTTTAATGTGTTGTAATACATTGATTGTTTTTCTTATGTTGAACCATCCTTACATGCCTGGAATGAACCCCACTTGGTCATGGTGTATGATTTTTTTAATGTGTCTTTGGATTCGATTTGCAAGTATTTTGTTGAGGATTTTTGCATCTATATTCATTAGGGAGATTGGCTGGTAGTTTTCCTTTTTTGTAGCATCTTTGCCTGGTTTTGGTATTAGATTGATGTTAGCTTCATAAAATGAGTTAGGTAGTGTTCCCTTTTCTTCAATGTTTTGAAAGAGTTTGAGTAAGATTGGTGTCAGTTCTTTCTGGAAAGTTTGGTAGAATTCCCCTGTGAAGCCATCTGGCCCTGGGCATTTATTTGTGGGAAGATTTTTGATGACTGATTGGATCTCTTTGCTTGTGATGGGTTGGTTGAGGTCTTCTATTTCTTCTCTGGTCAGTCTAGGTTGTTCATATGTTTCCAGGAAATTGTCCATTTCTTCTACATTATCCAGTTTGTTGCCATACAGTTGTTCATAGTATCCTCTTATAATTTTTTTAATTTCTTCAGGATCTGCAGTTATGTCACCTTTTTCATTCATTATTTTGTTTATATGGGTCTTCTCTCTTTTTGATTTTGTCAGTCTAGCTAGGGGTTTGTCAATATTGTTGATCTTCTCAAAGAACCAACTTTTGGTGATATTTATCCTCTCTATTGTTTTTTTGTTCTCTTATGTCATTTATTTCTGCGTTAATCCTTGTTATTTCTTTTCTTGTACTTGGTTTAGGATTGGTTTGCTGTTCATTTTCTAGCTTCTTCAGTTGATCCATTAGTTCTTTGATTTTGGCTCTTTCTTCCTTTTAATATATGTGTTTAGTGCTATAAATTTCCCCCTCAGCACTGCTTTTGCTGCATCCCATAGATTTTGGTATGTTGTGTTCTCATTTTCATTTGTCTCTATATATTTAGCAATTTCTCTTGCTATTTCTTCTTTAACCCACTGATTGTTTAGGAGTGTGTTGTTTAACCTCCAGGTATTTGTGAATTTTCTAAGTCTCTGATGGTTATTGACTTCTAATTGTATTCCGTTGTGGTCAGAGAATGTGCTTTGAATAATTTCAATCTTTTTAAATTTATTGAGGCTTGTTTTATGTCCCAGCATATGATCTATTCTGGAGAAAGTTCCATGAGCACTAGAAAAGTATGTGTATCCTGGTGATTTGGGATGTAATGTCCTGTATATGTCTGTTAAATCTAATTCATTTATCAGATTGTTTAGGTTTTCAATTTCCTTATTGGTCTTCTGTCTGGTTGATCTATCTATAGGAGAGAGTGATGTGTTGAAGTCTCCCACAATTATTATGGAAACATCAATTGCTTCCTTTAGTTTTGCCAGTGTTTCTCTCATGTATTTTGTGGCACCTTGATTGGGTGCATAGACATTTACGATTGTTATTTCTTCTTGTTGAATTGCCCCTTTTATTAGTATGTAGTGGCCTTCTTTGTCTCTCAAAACATCCCTGCATTTAAAGTCTATTTTATCTAAGATTAATATTGCTACACCTGCTTTCTTTTGGGTGTAGCTTGCATGAAATATTTTTTTCCATCCTTTCACTTTCAGTTACTTTGTGTCCCTGTGTCTAAGATGAGTCTCTTGTGTGCAACATATTGATGGTTCATTTTTTTTGATCCATTCTGCGAATCTATATCTTTTAATTGGGGAGTTTAATCCATTTACATTCAACGTTATAACCGTGAAGGCATTTCTTGAATCAGCCATCTTATCCTTTGGTTTATGTTTGTCATATTTTTCCCCTCTCTCTGTTAATATCCTTTATTGTACCCATACCGAATCTGTTTAGTACTGAACCTTTCTCCAAGTCTCTCTGTCCTTTCTTTGTTTCTCTGTCTGTAGGGCTCCCTTTAGTATCTCCAGTAGGGCAGGTCTCTTGTTAGCAAATTCTCTCAGCATTTGTTTGTCTGTGACAAATTTAAGCTCTCTCTCAAATTTGAAGGAGAGCTTTGCTGGATAAAGTATTCTTGGCTGGAAATTTTTCTCACTCAGAATTTTAAATATATCGTGCCACTGCCTTCTTGCCTCCATGGTGGCTGCTGAGTAGTCACTACTTACTCTTATGCTGTTTCCTTTGTATGTGGTGAATTGCTTTTCTCTTGCTGCTTTCAGAACTTGCTCCTTCTCTTCTGTGTTTGACAGTGTGATCAGAATATGTCTCGGAGTGGGTTCATTTGGATTTATTCTATTTGGAGTTCGCTGAGCATTTATGATTTGTGTATTTATGTTGTTTAGAAGATTTGGGAAGTTTTCGCCAACAATTTCTTTGAATACGCTTCCTAGACCTTTACCCTTTTCTTCCCCTTCTGGAACACCAATGAGTCTTATATTTGGTCGTTTCATATTATCTATCATATCCCTGAGGTCCATTTTGATTTTTTCAATTTTTTTTCCCATTCTGTCTTTTATGCTTTCTTTTTCCATTCTGTCATCTTCCAGGTCACTGATTCGTTGTTCAGCTTCCTCTAGTCTTATTCTATGAGTGTCAAGAATCTTTTTAATTTGGTCAACAGTTTCTTTAATTTCCATAAGATCATCCATTTTTTTATTTAGTCTTGCAATGTCTTCTTTATGCTCTTCTAGGGTCTTCTTGATATCCTTTGTATCCCGTACTATGGTCTCATTGTTCATCTTTAGTTCTTTGAGTAGCTGCTCTAGGTGCTGTGTCTCTTTTGATGTTTTGATTTGGGTGCTTGGGCTTGGGTTATCCATATCGTCTGGTTTTTTCATATGCTTTATAATTTTCTGTTGTTTTTGGCCTCGTGGCATTTGCTGAACTTGATAGGGTTCTTTTAGGATTTGCAGACCAATTGAAGTCCTTATCTCTAATTTATCAGATCTACAGCTTCGTGGAGTACACTTTCTCTAACTAACCAGCAGGTGGCGTTCACGAGCCACCTGTTCTCCACAAGCCAGTTCTCCCCTGCTTAGCCTTTTTGGTGAGTGGGGGAGTGAGTCTTGTGGGGTCCAATTGGTGTACCAAGCTTGCGTGTGTAGTTGGTGTTGCCTGCCCTGTATATGGGGCGTGTTTCTGGGCAGTCAGGGAGGGGGGGTGGCTCTAACAATCAAATCTCCCTGGTGATCCTAGAGTTTTAAAGCTGCTGCAATAGTCTAATCCTTCAGTTCAGTCCTGCCACAGTTTGTCTCTGCCACTGACCCACAAGTCCTTGGTATTGGCGTATGGCTTCTGAGACTTGCAAGTGGGCCCCTCTTCCAGGCCGTGCACCCCGGGTCCTCTGTTGAGGGATGACTGTCCTATGTCACAGGTGAGTGCCGTCCCCCCAGGGCAGTTCTGGGCTGGTGGGCTGTGTAGGGAGGCTCGCAGTCTGCTGAAATGATGGCTGAATGGGGCTTTGTTAATTCACACTGCTCCACCTTCCCAACTCTGGGACAATCAGCTGAGGTTGGGAAGGCTAATGTCCACGCCCAGTTTTGTGGTGTGTGCCTGTTATTTGAAGCGCTTCTGTCACACTGGGTTGTCTGGGGCAGCTCTGGGCTATGGGGCTGGCGATGGGCAGGAGTCTTTCCTGTCCACCAGGATGATGGCTGTGAGCGGACACCCCCCTTTTCTTGGGAAGTTGTGGTGTTTAGTGAATTTTCTCAGCCACTGGATTATTGCCTTTTGTCTCAGAGCTCTCTTAGTTCTGCTCTTGTCTTGACCTGCCCAACTTGCAAGTCTTTGAAGCTTTCTGTATTGGGCTTCTTAGAGTAATTGTTGTAGAAAAAGAAAAAACGATTGGAAAAAAGGGCCCTCCTCAGAGATCTAATGGGTTATTGAAATGCTAAGAGACAAAGGGATTAGGGCCATTAAGGAAAGGTCCACAGGGCAGAGAGATCAGCTTTTCTTTGGGATTTGCATATGAGCCTTAGGGCCTAAGCTCTGCCCTTCCCCTTTCTATGTTCACTAGAACTCCAAAAATCCTCTGCTTTTATTTTGGAGGTTTTTGTGTTGTTTTTTTCTATGCCTGTCTCTTCTCTGCTGGGCTGGCTGCTCTCAGATTCTCTGGTGTCTGGTCTCAGTCTATCTATGGTTGGAGTTTGGATCAGTAGAATGAGTTTCCGATAAGGGCTGCCACTGCAGTTCTCCCTTCTCCTTCCCGGAGCTGACAGCCCCTCCTCCCATGGGACTGAGCCTGGCAGGGAGGGGTGCGGGTCCCCTGGCCACAAAAACTTACAGATTTCGCTGATCTCAGCAGTTCCACATTTTCATGAGTGTTGTATGAAGTATGCCCAAAGTCAGATTGCTCTGTGGTGTCCAGTCCACGCAGTTTCTGTCTTTCTACCTACTTTCCTGGAGGAGTAACTAAAACATACAGCTCACCAGTCCCCCATCTTGCCCCGCCTCCCGATATGTTACCTTTTAAGGAGGGATATAAGGCAACACTAAGGAAAAGTGGCTGTTGTAGGACATAGGTGACCAGGGTTGCTTGTCTGAATGCCCTTAATTAGGAACAGTGTAAAAGAGGGAATGATAATTCCTGCCTTGCCTGTTACAGAGGGCTGTGATGTTTAAATGAAGTATGTAACTGTATTTTTTCCACAAAGCTTATGTGATCTCATAAAATGTTAATGAGGAGTTAAGGTGTTACAGAAGGAAGGCAAACCTGGCAGAAAAACTTATTTGCTGATCTTCATATTTCTCTAAATAGAAACAGTTTGAAGGTGAATTTTCATATGTGCAGTTAACTTGCATAACACGAATTTGAGATTAATGAACCTCAGTCATTCAGAGTTAGTGCACATATTCCTGCCATGATTTTTTTTCTTTTTAAAATATAGGATAACAAGCGGAAAGGAGACTCCTGCCTTGGCCTTAACCCTAAGAAGCAGTGTATATCTTGGGAAGGAGCTTCCAGCCAAAAGGAGCATTTGTACAAGCATGTTGAGTGCTATTTTACAAAGAAAAATTTGGTATTAATGAACTCGGATGGAGTTGCCATTAGCAGTAAAACCGAACCTCCCTCGTCTGAGCCAATCCTGTTTATACCAGTGAAGGACTCAGGTGATGTGGTTCCTTCTGCTGCAACCTGGCTGAATCCTTTGGGGATTTATGGCCACTCAACCACGCAGTGGCTACAAGGACAGGGTCCTTCGGAACATGAGTCGAAGCAGCCAGAGTCACAGCCAGACAGAGAGAACGCTGCCCTCAAGGCTAAGGTGGAGGAGTTTAACAGGAAGGTTCGGGAGAATCCTCGGGACATTCAGCTATGGATGGCGTTTGTTGATTTTCAGGTAAGTACCACAGTCTCAGTTTTCTTTAGAATGACCTCCGTAAATCTGGACAAGTACACTCAGTCTGCAGTCATTTTTGAGGTCCTCTGAGGAGCTCCAGCACTGGGCAGCTGAAGGGGTTAGAACCTGTTCCTTGCCCTGAGCTTGCTTGGAGGCCAGTGAGGAAGACTGCCGTGAAGAACAAATGCCATCTAGGGTGGTAGACGCTGTCACAACCGTGAACTGGGGAATGGAGGGAGGGAGTGACTTGCCACTAGGGAGCTAGAAAGAACTTCCAAGAGGGTGAAATTGGAACAGAATCTTGGAGAAAGAATCCAGGCAGGGAGAGGCATTTCTGATGAACAGACAGAACCTGGAAAACAGAGAATTATGAAAGAGAAGGGGCTGCTTATTAAATTACTCTAGTCAGATCTTTGTTCTCCCATTCTAAAATACGTAGATTTGTCTTAATCACTCATTTGAACACTCATACAATTACCATATTTTGTCCCACATTTGACTATTTTTTTGGTAAGGCTGGCTCTTCAGAAAAGGTTTTCAAGGTCTGGCCTGCAAGTTATTGACGTATAAATCTAAATTTAACTTGACAGAGAGTGGACAGGTAAATTAGATAAATTAAACACAAAATCACACATATCGGGTGACACAGGCACTTGGGGAGCCAAGTGTTTATTAAAAGGAATTGTAATAAGTAGTTATGAAGAAAGTCTGAATAGCAATTGATTCTGAGAGTCAAGAAACCCGTTAGGGGTTTTAAGTAGAGAGTCTGAAGCTTTCGTGATTCCATTGTAAACTGGTGTTTTTGTTGTTGAGGATGAGGTGATGAGAAGCCCTGGCCTCTATGCTGTCGATGAAGGAGAGCTGGAGAAGCGCGGGAGGTCCCTGAAGCTCATTCTGGAGAAGAAGCTGGCCATTCTGGAGCGGGCCATCGAGAGCAATCAGACCAGCGTGGAGCTGAAGCTCTGCATGGAGTTCTGGGAGCCCTCCACCCTGGTCAAAGAGTGGCAGAAGCTGACATTTTTAAATCCCAATAATACAGCCCTTTGGCAGAAATACCTTTTATTTTGCCAGAGCCAATTTAGCACCTTTTCAGTATCGAAAATTCACAGTCTGTATGGAAAATGCTTGAGTACTTTGTCCGCTGTTAAGGATGGCAGCATCTTATCCCACCCTGTGTTGCCTGGAACCGAAGAGGCCATATTTGGTAAGGAGATGACCAGAAGCAGTTACCTGGGGAGAGTTCAATTTTCTTTTGGCTTTAGTTGAAAGTGACGTTTTGTTTTGGTTTATTTTAGAAAAGTCTAAAATTTCTGATAGAAGTGATGAAGAAAACAAAGTATTACTCTTTTGAGTAAAATAGATTTTTCTCTCCGTGAGCATATGATATTTTATTAGAGCCAGGAGAGTAAGAAAAAAAATCACAAGGCTAGAAGTCCCAGCTTTTTGACTCATTAACCAAGTAAATGTAGTCAAATCTCATAACCACGTTGGCCGTCAGTGACTTTGTCTGTCAGGATGCCCGTTCCTGCTCATTTTACCCAGTTTTAGGGTTTCACGCAATAATGTACGTGAGGTGCCCTTACCAATTGGAAATCGCTGCCTAGATACAAGATGTTGGTATTATTTACACTGTTAACATTTGCTGGTGTGCCCTGAAGGAACCTAGTATAAATTTTGGTTGGTGATGACATATAGGAGGTGGCATATTATGCAGGAGCTGGAAGTATCACTCTTGAGTTGGAATCCGTTAGCCCTTTTCTGGCTCTGTCATGACCTTGGGCAGATTCCACAACCTGTTTGAACTCCAGTTTCTCCATCAGCAAAACTAGTATAATCTCTACTTTACGAGATTATTGTGCAGTTTAAATTAGGTAGTATATATTGAGTTTAGCTCAGTGCCTGGCACATAGGAGGTGTTTCTTTGACTGAAAACTCCTGCTATTGAGTATTGCTATAGCTTTGAAAGATATAAGTATATTGCTCTGGAAATAATAAGCATTTACTGCAATCCCATTTGTGCTATGTTCAAATGCTTAATGTTTAGTAATTAGCATTATACTGCAGTTAAAACAACTGCAATTTTCAGACATGGGGCCTTGATTTATTTACAGCAGACTCTGAGCATATGATGAAAATTGCTGGTGAATAATGCCCTCTATTGATGAGTTGAGTACAGATCTTAATTTTCTGATAAACACCTACTAAGTCATCATCCTTTTCCTATAATTTTTCTTGTAATAATAAGCCTTGAGTATTTGATAGTCAATATGCTGACCAACCCCCCTTGACTTATTTATATGTACTATGTAAAGTTTTATTGTTAATGTTTGTATTCTGTGATAGTGTCATATAAAATTTAGAATAAATATACTTTGATTACAGGACAATTGCAGTCCCTTTTAAATCAGGACTGTATATAATACAGCTTTGAAAATATGAGAGTATCTGAGTTCAGGGAAAAGATATTCTTGTGTTTGTCTGTTTTTAGGAGTTTTGTTTTTTCCCTTTAATGGTGTGACGAGAATTCTGCCCCTTTGCTCCCCCTGCTTGCAGCCCTCTTTCTTCAGCAGTGCCATTTCCTGCGGCAGGCTGGCCACTCCGAGAAGACCGTCTCTTTGTTCCAGGCCATGGTTGACTTCACCTTCTTCAAACCTGACAGTGTGAAAGACCTGCCGACCAAAGGACAGGTACCGATTTCTGCTTGTCTGCTCCCCCCACACCCCCTGCCCTCTCTCTTTGAGGAGAGGTATGGATAAGGGGAGGCAGTGGTAGTGTTTTTAAAATATATTTTCCTTTACATCAGATCTGCTGAGGTTTGTTTCTCAGAAATATTCCGGTGATCCAAGGAAAATTCCATAATGAAAGTAGTGCAACATGGATAGATGAAAGAAGAAAATCATTGTGAGAATTGCCAATGAAATTAAACATTGGCACTTTATCAACACCCATCCTAATTAGGGAGCGGGACATCTTTTAGATCATAACAAGTGAACACTGCCAGTATTTATTATGTGAAGCAATAAAAAAAGAATCTTACCTCAGAGCTATGCATATGAGAAAACCTATCTTTTCCCTTTTGCCACTGAATAAAACTCAGTTTCCTCCTTTGCAAAGGGGATCTGGTGGAGGATGGAAAACATGTTTGAATTTATGGTGAACTTTGAAAAGGCTTTCTTGAGAGGCTAAGGTTTGGCCATTGTGTGAAAGTTTCATGAATTGCCAGTAAAGACCGTTTTTATCATTTGGTACCTCTACACAAAATTGCATCAAAGAATTATACCAGTTAATATTGATGTACCTGGATATTATTATTATAAGCCTGATAAAGTTATTAAATTTTGAGATATGCTTTGATATTTTAAGAATATGCTACTCTATACAGGTGACTCTTCGCCAACTCCCAGGGGCGCTGTCAGAGCCTTGCTCCCTCCCCTTAGCCGAGATGCCATGTGTGTGGGGCGAGTGGCCACCTGTGGGTGAGCGGGCACTGCCCATGCTGGGAGCTGCTGAGGACCGTGGCTCCACAGTGGCCTGAGACCCTGGTCCACCGTTTTGAGATTTTAAATACTAACAGCACACACATTTTCAAAGCATTTTTGAGACAACTTTGGAGTCAAACTCTTTATTCCAGGGTCTTCCATGTTGCCTTTATAGCCTGGAGACGTTGTTACTATAAATACAGTAGTGGAACATAAAACAGGCAGAGTCTGATATTACTGGTTTGTGTTTCTGTGGAATAAACAAATTGGTTATAACCATTTATAACACTATTTTTAACAAATTCCCTTTCTGCTTTTCCTTGAGTGTACTTTGTTCCATCCCTCTTATAAGAGCAAAACCCGTGCCGAGGGAGTGTGGCCTCCCCGGGCCCCTTCCTGAGTGAGGGTGGCTGACACGTACTGAGAGGCAGGGCCCACGTCAGGACGTTTGCCCTGCCCTGCCCTCTGGTGACCCTCCCGTAGACCATATGCACGGCACCCCCAGGCTGAGGCTGGAAAGCCCCGCAGTTCCTGATCCACGGCATGCCCTTTGGAAGCCTACTTGTCATCTTCAGAAGGTTTCTTACAAAAGCTTTCACTGAGCAGGGTGTTGGCTCATTTCTTAAGTCCTCATTGTCAGTTGACAACATGTTCACTTCTCCTGTTCATTGCCGTGTGCACGTTCTTTTCCACAGGGAAGTATTTATTGCCTGCGACCTCGTTACTGCACACTGCAGACTTAATGCCCGAGTGAATGAGGGAGGGGGCTCATGCGGCCAGGCTTTAAAATGCTGAGCTTTTTCTTCACTGGATGTCTCCTGCATCCAGCGCTAGGCCAGCAAGCACTTACTGAGGCCTTACTGTGTGTTGACACTGTGCCAGGTGTCAGGACTCTACAGTTCCTTAAGATGTGGTCAGGCCCTCAGGAGCTCATGGTTTGACCTGTGGAAACTTTGAATCCCCTTCCCCTCAAAAGGTCTTGCAGCAACATGGCTTTTCAGAGACCAGTTAGGGGGCCCAGTGGCATTAGGAGACTGGTACTGTCCCTGGTTAGACTGGCCTGTCAGGATCAGAACTGGAAACCACTCCTCCTTCCCAGCTGCAGGCCCTTCGTGCTGGCCCTCAGCCAGTCTCTGTAACCTAATCACAGAAGTAACATCCCATTACCTTTGCTTGATTCTGTTTGTTAGAAGCAATTCACTAGGTCCAGCCCGCAGCGGGGGTGGGGGGTGCGGTCGCGGTTACTACTTCTAGGGGGAGAGGCGGCCGGTAGCCGAGCCCTCAGCTCTCGGGGCTGCTCAAGGGGTACCGGCGGCGGGGGCTCTTTCCCGGAGGCGAGGGCGAGGCGGAGGACGTGGCCAGGGTCCTCGGCGAGAGGCGTGCAAGGAGGGCGGCGATAGGGACAAGACACTCTTCATCCAGTAGGAGTATGCGCCAAAGAGATTTATTCAGGGGTGATTACAGGTTATATAGGCTGGTAAGAAGGGCAGGGCTGGAAAGGAGGTGAAGCAGCCTTAAATGGCAATACTGAAGGGATAGGGGCTAGGATTGGTTCTGAGAGAACGCCGGAGCCGTTGCAGCGGGGCGGGGGTTGTTCTGGCCACGGGCATGCGCGCTGGCGGTGGCAGGAGTGGCCTTGGCACCAGGGAGTGAGTGGGTAAGATAAGGAAGCGGGGAAAGGGCAGTTGGGAGAAAGGCGGTTTCCTCCGGCAAGCCTCCCCTGCCAGTGGCATTTTGGGTGAGGAAAAGGGAGCTGCCTTGACCTCGCTCCCCAGGCTCGGGGGGGGCTGCAGAGGGCACTCACGCCCGTACCTACTACCCTCCCCAGGGGGTGATATCAGGTCCCCTGGCCCAGGCCTGGTAAGTTGAGGTACAAGCTCAGACACCCGCAGGGGGCTTTACAGAAGGCATGAACACCAGGAGGCCGCGCTCATGGAGCGCCATCTTGGGGGCTGCCTACCACACTAGGTCGTTGTTTTTTCAATTTTTGGGTGTGCCTCAAAAATCTACCTGGAAGACTGATGGCAAGCATGATTTCATTCTAACAATCCTAAGCTCCTCTTATGTCCATGATCACTCATTTTGCCCAGTGACTCTGCTTTTTGTACAAGTTAAGCCCAACTTCCATTTTAAAAATCTGAACAGGTGGAATTCTTTGAGCCCTTTTGGGACAGTGGAGAGCCCCGCGCTGGAGAGAAGGGGGCATGAGGCTGGAGAGCGTGGATGCACCAGCAGGAGCGGGGCAGCTGGGTGGTCATCAACCCAGGGAAGGCATCTCTGAGTTACGACGCATTTGCCTTTCCTTCTGGAATTTGTTTTTAAATCTTCATGATGATTTGTTTATCCATGTAAGCTTCTGTTTATCAGCACCTTAAGAACATTATACAAACATCAAAATGTCAAAAATACTTTGAGTAGATGTCAGGAAAGAATAGGCTGTTTCTTCCCCTTAGATGCTTTAAAGCTGTGAACTCCCTATTCTTTCCGTACTTTTGAGAGTTTGAGTTTCTTTCCAGAGGAAGTAATTTAAAATTTTCCTTTCAGAGGTTGCTCGCCAAGAAGTTATAATCATGTTGCTAACTACCCTCCCTGCGTCTTTCTATTTTTGTTTGGATTTAAGGCTTCTTTTCCTTCCCCTGGCAGTGTACGGACCAACAGAACCTTTGAAAACTATTTGCCTTTTTAGGAATATTATAAAATAATTATTAACTAGCAATTATGTAACTGTCATTCTCAGTGACCCCAAGATACTTTCCAGTTGATAAGACAGCTCTGGCCAGTAGAAATAATGCAAGGCCTATATTAATTTTAATTTTCTCATAGCCACAGTAAAAAAGTTAAAAGAAACAAGTGAAATTAATTTTGATAGTAGGTTTTATTTAATGTAGTATATCAAAAGAGTATCATTTCAATGTGTGATCAGTATTGGCAGTTATTGAGATAGTTTACATTCTTTTTCTTTTTTTCATACTAGCTCATGGAACTTGGTGCATATTTTATAGTTAGAACACATCTGAAATCAGGTTAGTCCCTTTTCAAGTGTGTAAAAGCCACATATAATGGCCACCATATTTGGCAGTGTGGCTGTTAGATATTCAGGAATTGCTTGCCTCTCTGCAAGGCAGTTCCAGTTTAGAGGGGTATCTGCCAGGGAGACTGTTTTCCTTGAAAGTGATAGGTGGGAAGACAAAGAGGCGGGAGACTGGCCCCTTGCCCAGGTCAGCCAGCCTCTTGTCACGGGCTTACCTTTCTGGGCTTTGGTTTCTTCGTCTGTGGAACGACCTCTTTGGATTTCCCATCTCTGAGGCAGCGGCTGCGTGGCATTTCAGAGCTCCAGACCATGTGACGTCACTCTTACCCCTCCGGAGGGGCCTTCACGGGTTTCGGTAGTTTTACCCTGGGCAGTGCCTTTAGGTGAAGAACATGCCTTACTTGCAGGCTGAGGAAGGATCAGCTGTTTAGATTTCCTTTGAGTGTGAGAATACAAGAAAGACCTGGAACTGTTCTCTCGAGGAAGAAAAATAACCTGCACAGCAAAATGGAAGTATGCTCTTTCAGCCACTGAATCTGCAATATCTGATAAGCAAGGATCCAAAAAAGAAAAAAAAAAATCCTCTTAGTATTAACTCTTCTTTCTCTGAGTGTCTGACTTAATGTGGCTTTTTGTTTTTAGGCTGTTAGTTTCTGTTTTTCTTAAGCTACATGGGTATACAGTGTAGAATACTTATATTAAACCAAGTTTCTCATGTTCTGCATTACCAAGTTTGAGCATGGAGTTTGCAGAGCAGCATCCAGAGACATTCTTTCTCTGATAAGTGTCCACCCATCTAATGGTCACTCATAGTCCAATGGAAAGTAGCTTTCTCAGAAAGATGTGATGTAAATGTTGAGCCTCAATTTTCTTTTAATTCAGTTTTATTGAGATATAGTCACATATCATACAGTCATCTGTGGTGTACAATCAGCTGTTCACAGTACCATCATATAGTTGTGTATTCATCATCCCCATCTGTTTTTTGAACATTTTCCTTATACCAGAGAAAGTAAAAATAAGAATAAATAATAAAAATAAAGGAGAACACCCAAAACACCCCCCACCCTATTTTTCGTTTAGTTTTTGTCCCCATTTTTCTACTCATCCATCCATACGCTGGATAAAGGGAGTGTGATCCACAAGGCTTTCACAATCACACTGTTACCCCTTGTAAGCTACATTGCTATACAATCATCTTCAAGAGTCAAGGCTACTGGGTTGGAGTTTGATAGTTTCAGGTATTTACTTCTAGCTATACCAGTGCATTAAAACCTAAAAAGGGTTTTCTATATAGTGCATAAGAATGTCCACCATAGTGACCTCTGGGCTCCATTTGGAATCTCTCAGCCACTGAAGCTTTATTTTGTTTCATTTCGCATTCCACCTTTTGACCAAGAAGATGTTCTCAAGCCCACGATGTTGGGTCCAGATTCATCCTCAGGAGTCATATCCTGCATTGCCAGGGAGATTTACACCCCTGGGTATCAGATTCCACGTAGGGGGGAGGGCAGTGATAAACCCTCAATTTTTAAGATCGAGTTAGAGGTATATATTGGTACTTCGATTCTGTGCAGGCCTCCTTGTTTCCATTGTAGAGGATAATCCGTCTTGCTTTGTTAATGAATTTCTAACAAACCCTGTGGGGTTAAAAGAAAGGTTGAAAACTTGCTTGTTTCCAGAAAACTGTTGATCACTGTTTCTTTTTAGGCTCTGTTGTCCGTCCTGGTA
This sequence comes from Choloepus didactylus, assembly GCF_015220235.1. Lineage (NCBI taxonomy): Eukaryota > Metazoa > Chordata > Mammalia > Pilosa > Megalonychidae > Choloepus > Choloepus didactylus. The sequence goes on from NC_051310.1 coordinate 11,466,276, forward strand.
AGGTTGATATTTTTAGAGGGTAGGTAGCATTTTATCATACATCCTGAGATATTTCTTCTTACTGGTACCACAGCTTATTTCTTCTCTCTTAACCTCATTTCCTATTAGTCTGTTACTATTATATATAAAATTACTAAAATGGGTCTTCAGCTTTCTTTCCATTCTAATTCATGGTCTTTGTGTTTTAATGGCTCCTGTCCAAAACCATGTAATCCTTTGAACTTTTAATGTAATAAATTCAGAATTTATGTTACAAATTCAGAATTCATGTAATAAATTTTGGGGTATGACTCACAGGGACAATTTCTCTTATGGTAGGAGTTTTTCAGAGTGATTAAAGGTTTACTTCAAATGTGGATCTTTCGAAGAAGGTGCTAGTTAAATTTTAATTTTCTTCTTTGAGAAAGTCAGAAGAGTATTTGAGTGAAAGATTGAGGTTTAAAATGCTATAATCGTTATGTCATGCATTTAAATTCTTCTTTGGGTTTTTTGGTTTGTTTTTAATATTGTTTTAAAATTTCAAAATAATTGTAGAGACAAGCCCCAGGTACCCCTCAACCCCGTTCCACCTTGCATGGGTATAGGACATGATCAAAACCAGGAAATTAATAATCTGTGGAGTTTACTCAGATTTCACCCGTTTTATGTGCCCTTATTTGTGTGTGTGTGTTTGTATAGCACTAGGCAGTTTTATCATGTGCAGGTTCATGTAAACACCAAGTCAAGCAAGATACAGAATGTTCCATCCCATGAGGCTTCCTTGGTGCTGTCCCTTTATGGCCACATCCGCCCCTGCTTCCCATCACTAACCCCTAGGAACCCTAGTCAGTTCTCCAGCTCTCTGGTTATGTTATTTCATGAGTGTTATGGAAATGGACCCATACAGTATGGAGCCTTTTGAGTCTAGCTTTTTTTCACATAGCACAGCTCCTTTGAAATTCATTCAGATGGTTGCCTATTTCAATAGCTTATTCCTTTTTATTGCGAATAGTATTCCATGATAGATGTGTACCACAGTTTGTTTAACAATTTACCTAATGAAGATTTTGAGTTATTTCTAGGTTTGGGCTATTATGAATAAAAGCTGCTGTGAACATTTGTGTGTGGGTTTTTGTGTGAACATGAGTTTTCATTTTTATGGGATAAATGCCCAAGAATGCAAATTGCTGGGTTTTATGGTAAGTGCAGAAGTTTAGTTTTACAAGAGACTGTCAAACTGTCTTCCCAAGCATCAGTACCATTTTGCATCTCCAGTTTTTGTTGTTGCTTTTATACTGAAGTTTGCAGATGATACAGAATTTTCTACTCTTCCATTCTGCATGTTCAGAGTTGGGAAACAAAGTGAAATACAATATAGGATATCGTGGTTGACTATTTTTTTCTAGCAAATTCTAATGAGCATAGGTCCTAATCAATTATAAACCCACTGGCTAAAAATTCTCATTGCTTGAGAATATCTAAACCAATACTGTCATTAAATGTGATTTAGTGTTCTAGAACTGTGCTGTCCACTAACAGCAGCCACTCATCATGGGTAGCCATTTAAATTAAAATTAAATAAAATTAAAAATTTAGTTCCTCTACTAGGTACATTTCAAGTCACATGTGGCTCGAGGCTACCATATCAGACCCCACAGATACTGAACATGTCCATCGTTGCAGAAAGTTCTTTTGGATAGAGCTGTTTATAGCATGTGTCTTCCTCATTTTAATTGCTGGGATAAAAATAGCAGCTTGATAGGGTGGTGGTGGTGGTGGTTTTACTTGCTGATTAGGTGAACTAGAAGTTACTTCTTGTCTAGATGAGGTTGATGATGAACCAGAAGAGGATGACGAGGAGATAAGAGATAAGACTCTGCCCAGGTGGCAGATCTGGCTTGGCGCGGAGCGTTCCCGAGACCAGAGGCACTGGCGGCCCTGGCACCCTGATCAGACCAAGAAACAAGCTGAGGACGACTGTGAGGATCCCGAGAGGCAGGTCGGTGCCCTCTGCCCTTTCCATTCCCATTGTGTTCTGGTTGTCTGCAAAGAGACTGCTAGGGCTTGGCCGACTTGGGGGTGGTTGGCTGCTCTGGTTTGGGTCAGGGGTGCTTCCGTCCTGGGAGTGCCAAGGTAAATGGGGTTGCGTATGTGCTCTTTAGACCAGGTGGCTCCTGCCTGAGTCGGAGGGTAAGGCTCTAGCGGCCACCCCTCTGGAGATTGTCTTCCGGGTTATTCAGTACATTTTCCACATAGAAGCCTGAGGGCTTAGGGTTTTAAAAGGCTGGATCACTGCCCTTGATTCTTTTGTGGTGTCCACTGCCCCACTCCACTCTCTGATCCACAGAGATTTAGCAGAGAGGCATGATCTGGAAGATAAGAGAGACTGGATGCCGAGTCCCTGTTGGGGCAGTTGTCCTACAGCTTGCTTGCAAGAAGGAACTGGCCTCAACTGAGTGCCTGTGTGTTCTGGGCCCTGGCCTCACGCTGTCTTGTTTGCTGTCATCATGATGTAATACCTGATGCTCTATGTGTAGTGCCCAGCAGCTCTGGAGGTTGTAAATTAAGGAAGAAATTCTGGTAGGGTATGTGGAATTGGCCATTCCTAAAGACTCCATTGCTTGGCATGTGACATGGTATAGGTACAGATCAAGAGGTTTTCACAGAGATGAGAGGTGTTAACTCTTCAGCTTGGTGTGGTTTGTTTGTGACCCTCCCTAGAAGTCAGGGGCCTTGAAGGTGGAGATTTTTGCCCGCTTTGTTCACTGCTGTATCCCCAGTGCCCAGAACAGTGCTGGACATGCAGGGAGTGCTCAGTGCATATTTCTTGGATGTTGAATGGGTCTTTGATGCAGAGGGATCAGCACGAGTGAAGGCCCCAGAGGACCTGGGATGTCCAAGGAGTGGTGAATAGGGCAGCAGGACCGGAATTAGGAAACAGAAAAGGGGGAATGGAGAAAGAGGTGAAGGGGCAGCGTGTGGGGGTGGGGGGCTTCCAGGAAAACCTCACCTTGGTGGACTTCTAGGGAAGTGGACCGTCGTGGTGACATGAGTCTCTGCACATTAGGCCCCTTTCTTGGCTAAAGCTGCATGTTTAGCTAAGAGCATGGTCTTTCTTGGGAGTTTGAGGGTTTTACAGAATTCAGGGTCACCCTTCTGGAAGTAGGTTCTCAAGTCTCAGAATCACAGCAGTCTCCTGGAAGCTGATTTCTGGAGCAGACCGTGGTTGGGAGCAATTCCTTGTCATTTACCTTTTCCTCTAATCAAAGCCTGGGGGCAGAAACCATTCTGCTTATTTGGTAGTTTTGATGATTGAGTCCCATGTATTCCAGCTTTATTGGCTGATGTTTCGATTTCCTCTTTGCTGACAGCCACCAAGACCAATGAGACAAGCAGTGCCCGAGACAGTGGGCAGTCTCTTGACCTTACGTTTAAAAATTCTTACATGAAATCCGCTATGAACGTTGACAGTTTAGTAATAGACTTTTATAATTGCTCTTAACATGATCCATTGCTCCTTTTGTTTCCTTCTTTCCTTGCAGCTGTTTTATCTAATTTTGAGCATAATTTTCATTCCCTGAAGCATTTTTATACAAAGAAACCACAAAATAGTAAAGTTCTTGAACTCTTCCATCTTAAAACAATTTTTTTCCACAATTGTAATTTATCAAAGTAAATACAAAAGCAAGTATGGATCTAAGATGGCAGCATAGAGAGGAGTGGAAGCTAGTTAATCCTGCTGGAACAACTAATAAACAACCAGGAACAACTAGTAAATAATTTGGAATAACTGCGGGGGACAAACATGACCATCCACTATATCATACACCAACATGAACTGGGAGGTTTGCCCGAGATCACGGCATAAAGTCTGTAAGTGAAAACTGCGGATCCAAGCCGGGACCCCCCTTCTCCTGTGGCCTGAGCTGCAAAGCCTCATGGTGCTAAGAGAGCAGCTCTCTCAGAGCAAGTGAATACAGCTCAGCTGAGCTCACCTGGGGTTTTAATTAACAAATGTGGACTGCTCGATACAAGCTACATATCCCCAATAAGCAGACAGAGGTTTTGGGTGAAGACTGACCTTGGAGAGCCAGAGGGTAGCCACAGACTGGCCCTGAAGGGGGCCCTGTTTCGGCTCAGTGGAGAAAGCCTCACCCATTTTCAATTCCCAGTGCTCTGACCCAGACAAGGGTGGAGATAGCCCAGGCAGAGAGAAAGAGTATTCAAATGCTGATAACCTCTCCCTAGGGGGTCTATCTCCCCTAAGAGGAAAGAGGTGGAGCCCAGCTCTACTACCCGCCTTCCATTCAGAACCAGAACCCCAGAGCCTAGGGGAAAACAGCCACGGGCCACACCTCCTTACACTAGTCTGGAGCTACAGGCTGACAGGCACCACCTGCTGGGCAGAAAAACACAGTGACCTGAGGCTTTTTCTATGACGCATCCTCAGGGAAACCAGATACTGAATAGTTCTTCCTTCTGGGACCGGAGCCTGTTTTGGTCTGGGAAAACCTGATTGGGGTAGCCAAGGAAACCATGCCTAGACAACAGAAAACTACAACCTACAGAGGGATTGAAGTTATGGCCTGGTCAAAGGAACAGACTTACACTTCATCTGGATACAGGAATTTAAACAACTAATACTAAGTCAATTCAAAAAGTTTAGGGAAGATATGGCAAAAGAGATGAACTGTGTAATGAAAACACTGTCTTTCATAGGAGATGAGAAATTTTCATTGATTATTTCCTCTACATAAGGTAGAAATTGAAAGTTTGAAAAACCAACTGGCAGAATCTATGGAAATGAAAGGCACAACACAAGAGATGAAAGACACAATGGAAACATACAACAGCAGATCTCAAGAGGCAGAAGAAAACACCCAGAAACTGGAGAACAAGACACCTGAAGGCCTACACACAAAAGAACAAATAGAGAAAAGAATGGAAAAATACAAGCTATGTCTCTGGGAACTTAGGACAAAAGGAAAAGCATAAATGTGTATCTCATTGGTGTCCCAGAAGGAGAGGAGAAGGGAAAAGGGGCAGAAGCAATAATAGAGGAAATAATCAATGAAAATTTCCCATTCTTATGAAAGACATAAAATTATGGATCCAAGAAGCGCAGCGTATCCCAAACAGAATAGATCTGAATAGGCCTACACCAAAAGACACTTAATAATCAGATTATCAAACATCAAAGATAAAGAGAGAATCCTGAAAGCAGCAAGAGAAAAGTGATTGATCACATACAAAGGAAGCTTGATAAGACTATGTACGTATTTTGCAATAGAAACTATGGAGGCAAGAAGGAAGTAGGGTGATACATTTAAGATACTGAAAGAGAAAAACCACCAACCAAGAATCCTGTATCTGGTAAAACTGTCCTTCAGATATGAGGGAGAGCTTAAAATATTCTCAGACAGACAATGACACCGTTTGTGAACAAGATACCTGCTCTACAGGAAACACTAAAGGAAGCACTGCAGACAGAAAGGAAAAGACAGGAGTGAGAAGTTTGGAAGACAGTTTTGGGAGATAGTAGCACAGCAATGTAAGTACGCTGAAGAAAGATGACTGTGAGTATGGTTGAAAGAGGAAGGTTGGGACCATGTGGGACACCAGAACAAAAGACGAAGGATAAAGACTGGGACTGTGTAACTCAGGGAAACCTAGGGTGCTCAGAGATTATACTAAAAGGTACAAATACGTTTTTACAGGAGGTGGAACAAATGAATGTCAACATTGCAAGGTGTTAAAAATAGGATGGGATTGGGGAGAAAATACAGTCAATGCAAACAAGAGACTATAATCAATGGAAACATTGTATTCTGCTTCCTTTAATATAACAAAGGCAGTATACCAAAGCTAAATGCATGGGCGGGGGTGGGTGGGTGGTGGGACTGGGGAAGTGTATGAGACTCCCAGCATTGGTGATATTTTCTAACTCTTTATTCTACTTTAGGTTAATGCTATCTTTCCTTTTATTGCTTTCTAGTTGTCATGTTTTTGTTCTCTCTCTCTCTTTCTCTTTTCTTTTTCTTTGGTCTCTCTGCCTTCTTTGACTCTTCTTCCTTCTTTGTGGAAGAAATGGAGATGTCCTTATATAGATAGTGGTAATGGTGGTGAATACATAAATACGTGACTATACGGGAACCCATGATTGTTTACTTAGGATGGAATGTATGGTGTGTGAACAAAGCCGTCTTAAAAGAAATGGGTTGATAAACTTTGAGGACACTATATTAAGTGAAATAAGACAGACATATATAGGCAAATATTGCAGGGTTTCACTGATATGAACTAATTACAGTATATAAACTCATAGACATGAAGTATAAGTTACCAGGATATAGAATGAGGCTTAAGAATGGGGAGCGATTGCTTATGAGCAGAATATTCAACTAGAGTGAACTTAAATGTTTGGAAATGAACAGAGGTGATGGTAGCACATTGTAAGAATAATTAACAGTGCTGAAAGGTGTGTGAAGGTGATGGAAAGGGTAAGCTCAGAGTCACGTATGTCACCAGAAGGAAAGTTGTAGGTTAAAAGATGGGAATGTATAAAACAGTGAATCTTTTGGTGGACAATGTCTGTGATTAACTATACAAATATTAGAAATCTCTCTCACGAACTAGAACAAATATGACACTATAACTAGAAGTTAATAATAGAGAGGCATATAGGAAAAAATATATACCTATTGCAAACTATATACTACAGTTAGTAGTATTTTAACACTCTTTCATCAGTAGTAACAAATGTACTGTACCAAAACTATGAGTCAGTAATGGAGGGGGGCTGGTTAGGGATATGGGAGGATTTGAGTTTCCTTTTTTTGTCTTTATTTTTTTCTGGAGTAATGAAAATGTTCTAAAAATTGAAAAAAAATTAATGGTGGTGATGGATGCACAGCTGTATGATGGTACCATGGGCAATTGATTGCACACTTTGGACCTTTGGGTGGTTGTATGGTATGTGAACAATCTCAATTAAAAAATATATATATATATATATAAAGCAAGTATGTGTGCTTTTAGGAAGTGAATGTGGTTCTCGCTTTTGTAGGAGCACATTATGCTACTTTGAAAGCTTTTGGCTTCAGCCTGTTGGTGTCTTCCCTCCTTCCCAGGACAACCTGTATTCCCCAGGTGACGATTCTCAGGGCTGCCGGCCAGTTGTTCTGGAGAATCACCTCTCCAGGTTGCCTTGCAACGCCTCTGGGTTTCTTTTGCATCTTGAAGAAAACCTAGCAGCTGTCTATTTAAAATTTGCTCTAATTTGAATAGTGTTGGACCGTTATTACATTCACAAAAAAAAAATTGTGGGATAATTGTGAAGGCTTTTTTTTTGTTTCATTGTATCAACTTAGCTCCTAAATAGTACACTTTATTTTGTCTTTGTTGCAGGTGTTGTTTGATGACATTGGACAATCTCTGATCACACTTTCCAGCCCAGAGCTTCGGTTTCGGTTAGTCGAGGCCTTCCTGCAGTTCTTGGGGGTGCTGTCTGGCTCGGCTTCTCCTGCCACCTGCCGTTACCTGGCCGTGGATGAGAACAGCGTCTTTGATAACGGGCTTTGTGATGAAAAGCCATTGACACTTTTCAGCCCCTCATTTTCTGGTGTTAGCTGTGTTGGCCGCATGGACCAGTTGGGCAGTAGTTGCTGGACCAGGGGTCACAATCGAGATGGCGAGGAGTTCATCGTAACATCTTCCACCTCGTGATGCCTCTGTTTTCAAGCAAGGAAAAGTCTCAGCTTGCCTTCTCCTGGTTACAGGATGAGATTGCAAAGGTAACGCCAGCCTCCTCCACGGTCCATATGGGGACTTTTCATTTCTGTTGGTGCCCATAAATGGGGTTATAAGGCTTATTGCTCTTCAGGGAACCTGCCACAACCCCTCCTCCTTCAGTGACTCTGGAAGGCACCTCGTGGGAGGATGGAGGGGGCGAGGCCATCCACTTCAGTGACTCCAGAACCGTGTATTGTGTTGATTCTTAAATTGCCAGATGTCTGGGATTATATGAGCAGTTCGGGTTAAGAACCAAGCTTAAGCAGGGTTAGAGGATTTAGGGGCTTATTAAACTAGATAAAATAAGCTGCTTACTTTATAGCTGTCTGCTGGAAATTAAATGTTGGGGGTCATCAGTCTGCCCTCTGCTGGCCACCAGTTAGTATTGAATTTGAACACCAAACTTTTGAAGCTTTAGTTACAGATTTTACTTACGAGGTTGTATTATTAAAATGGTCTCTTTCATAACATTTGGTGGCTACATCTCTTTGGAGAAGGGCATCTTGAGTGAATAAGCGTTGTTTATAGAGATTTCAAATGGATGTGTTTATTTGGGGGCACCCGTGGCTGAGGTAAAATCCTGATATGTGTCCATATTCAGAGAGCCCAAGTGCTTACCAAACACTTGGAAGGCAGTGGAGACGCCTCATACCTTTTCAAAGTTGGCAGTGTAGAGGCATTGCTATAAAACTACAGAGCACTTGAGGGCATCCTTTTCTTTTTGCTCATAGGTCATTTGCTGTCTGCACACTAAAAACAAGAAGAAATTAAAGTCACAAGGGAAGAACTGCAAAAAACTAGCCAAGAATCTCCTTAAGGAGCCAGAAAACTGCAAGAATTTGTGCCTCTGGAAGCAGTATGCCCATCTGGAGTGGTTGCTTGGCAACACAGAGGATGCCAGAAAAGTTTTTGACACAGCACTCAGCCTGGCAGGAAGCAAAGAGCTGAAGGATTCCACGCTCTGCAAGCTGGGTCTGCTCTATGTGGAGCTGGAGGTGGAGCTGCTGTCGGACCTGAGAGGAGCCGCCACAGCCAGGGCTGTCCACATTCTAACCAGACTGACCGAGAGCGTCCCTTATGGGCCCTACGCTGGGCAGGTCTTGGCGGTTCACATTTTGAAAGCCCGGAAGGCATATGAGCACGCGCTGCAGGACTGTTTGGCCGAGAGCTGTGACTCTGACCCAACTCCCCTCAATTCCTTTAACCACCTGATGAGCCTGGCTAAATGCTTTATGCTCTTCCAGTATCTGACTGTAGGGATCAGTGCTGCCTTGCAGATCTACAAGCAGGTGTTTGCAAAACTGAAGCGCTCCATTTCCCCAGAAGACTCTGGCCTGGAAGAGGGTGACCATGCCCAGTACCTGATCAGTGTTCTCGAAGCCGCCACCCTGATGCACACGCATCTGCTCAGGTTTCACCTGAGAGTGAGGGTCTACCCACTGACACCCCTGCGCAAGGCCCTCTCAGAGGCTTTAAAGTTGTACCCAGGCAACCAAATTCTTTGGAGGGCATATGTACAGATCCAAAATAAGTCCCACAGTGCCAGCAAGACAAGAAGATTCTTTGACGCGATCACCAGGTCTGCCAAATCCTTGGAGCCTCGGTTGTTTGCAATTGAAGCTGAGAAAGTGCAAAAAAGACTGGTGGAAGCTGTGCAGAGGTAATTACAGATCATCTTGTTCACATGTTGCACAAACCTTTATGGACTGTCTACCATGTTTCAAGAGACAGTGTCCGGGACACCTGCTCTGGAGATTCCAGGGGGTGCAGGACGATATGTTGAAAGATGGTATTTGCAAGTTAGGATGAAAGTTACTTACAGAGTAGCAGCATCTTTCATTGGAGGCCTTTGCCGCTGCCTTCCAGGCCATGCTTTCGGGGAGCCTGCGTGTTGCTTACCGTGCATGGGCGGCGACTGTCAGCCCTTCAGGGTATCTGAGAAGCTGTAGTGGATGCATAACACTGAAGACTACAGGCTCTGGTGTTGGACTGTCTGGATTTAAAACCCAGCTCTTCCACAGTTGGCTGGGTGACCAAGTCAGTTCATCTATAAAATGGGGATAATTGAGGAACCTACTTCATCATGTGTTTTTGAGGGACAGTGAGTGCAGAATAATTAGCAGCTTCTGTTATTACTGGTAATAACAGTGTCATGTTTTAAATGTCATCTTTTGATACAATGTTTTATACCTAAAGTTTAAATGGTGGTCTTGGGAAATATATTAGCTTAGGCATCGTGGTTCCTTCCAGAATCTTAGCTGTTGCTTCACTTTGACGTCATAAATTTGGCAAAATTACCTCACAATAGTATTTCTTTTTATTTTATTTTTTATTTTTTGCTTTGTTCCATTTTTTTTACTCCATATGAGTTTTACTTTTTCTACTTCATGCATTCTGCTGATCAAAGAAAGGATAGTCAGAAAACAGAGGTAGTTAGAAGGCAGAGAAGCAGCTCGTGTGTGTGTGGGTGGGGGGGGGGACTTCTAGGTAGCCTGAGGGAGGTGTAGAAACCAGAGAGCCCTGGCCTCAGAGGGACCCTCTGTGCCCCCCAGCGTCACAGAGACCCAAGCATGCACCCCGCTGTGCCCTGACCTGCTTGCTGCTGACACTTGTTAGTACTAAAGCACCTCCTCCTCCTGTGATGTGGGCCAAGAGAGCTTGTCCCAGGGTTACATGCGCCCTTTTCTTGCAGGCTGGATGGTAGAGAAATACATGCCACAATTCCTGAGACTGGCTTAACAAATCGCATCAAGGCCCTGTTCGAAAATGCCACCCGGAGTGACAGCGGCAGCCAGTGCCCCCTGCTGTGGAGGATGTATTTGAACTTTTTGGTAAGAGCATATTTAGGCTTCTTTGTTCGCAGAGCTCTACACCTTCCTTCCTAAGTGAGAAAGGACGAGCGTCCAGCAGCCACTGCGCAGGAAGGCTGGGGGTGCTCATTCCCACCTCACAGCTCCTTGGCATTGGTTACTCCTTCCTGGATCCCCAGCAGGATCATATCATTCTCTCATGGGGCCAGGTGAGGGGCGGCAGGTGACGTTTTTACTCAGGGCATTTGGTAGAATGAAAGGCCCGATGATTAGGGCAGGCCTCATTTGCTGTATAATACAGCCACGGCCAAGGTGCATGTGTTTTAGAAATAGTCTTCTGGGCTACGTGTGTGTTGCTTTAGCTCAAGGGCACTGCCTCACATCCCAGTGACCTCCAGTGCATATCACACTTTTCAGAAGACAGGAATGACCCTCCTTAGACGTAAATGCTATGTGTATCTCTGATTATTTCTATAGGATAGATTTTCAAAACTTGGTCAGAGAGTTTTAATATTTCTATTTGACATATGACAAAATTGAGGTTAAAGAGATAGAGAATAAGTTAGGGGTTAGAAGTTTGGGCCTCTCCCTTCTGCCTTCGATTCCAGAGTTCACCTGCCTATACCCCCTGTGCTGAAGGCCAGAGGCCAGGGGTGATGCATCAGCTCAGGTGTCGGCACACCTGGGAAAAAGGTGCATGTTCTTGTGGCAGAGTTGGCCACCAAGTTCTGTGCATTTTTGTTCTTTTTAGTCCGAAGTTGAGGTTTTATGGTTTGGATCTGGTGTGGCGTGTCAGCCTTAAGAAGTCCACTTGCTGCCTTGCATGGTCGTGGTGCTCCCCTGGCCCCGAGCAGGAGGCTGCCAGCTACTCAAGGGGCACCCGGGTCTGGTCTCACCTCCTCTTCTTCGGAGCCCAGGCTGCCCTCGGGGCAGATCAGATGCCCCCAACAGCGTTTCCAGTGCAGACATTCTATGAGTCTTTCTAAGGGAAGTAAAAGACCTTAGTTTAACAAGGGAGACCTTGCACATTTGCCAGTTTTAATGTCCCCATTCTTTTATATATGGAGATAGGGTGAAGTACAAATGTACCATATTTTACTGAGAATCTGCCATGAGTCAAGTTTGGTTGGACTGTAGACAGAAAAATGCTTGTTGACTTTGAAATAAAAAGATCTGGGGCCTTAAGGAGTTTATCTCCTTTTGGAAAGGTTCGTGTTGGAACCGAGGATTAATTAGAGCCATGACTTCCCTGGCAGCCCCTGAGGCGTTCACACTTTGATAAACACTGAAAAAATCACATGAGGGTCGAGATGTGGGGTGTGGGCAGCAAGGAGCGGGAGCGGGCAGGGAGGGGCACCACAGGCCTGGGGAGGGATGGGTTCTGTGGAGGAGTGCGGTCGCAGTTGACTCGTCTGGGGGGGGGGGAGGTGGCGGCCGGTTGCCAAATCCTAGGCTCTCAGGATTGCTTGGAGGGTACCGGCGGCGGGGGCTCTTTCCCGGAGGCGAGGGCGAGGCGGTGGACTGGGCCCGGTCCCCGGCGTAGGCGTGCAAAGTATGGAGGGCGGCGAGAAAGGAACAGGCGGGACACGGTTCTTTTAGGGTGAAGAAGCCAAGAGAGTTTATTAGGGGAGAGTACAAGCTTATATCGGGCGTTTAGAGGGCAGGGTAGCTGTAGAGGTTAAAGGCTTGGATTGGTTCTGAGAGGGCGCGGAGGTTGATTGAAAAGGGGCGAGAGTTGCTCCGGTAACGGTGTCTGGCAACAATGTATGCGCACTGGTAGTAATGGGAGTTGCACTGGCCACGGGGAGTGTCCGGGCAAGATAAGGGGGTGGGGAAAAGGCGGTTCCCTCCGGCAAGCCTCCCCTAACAGTGGTATTTTGGGTGAGGAAATGGGGCCTGCCTCCGGCCTCACTTTCCCAGGCCCGGGGGGCTGCGGAGGGCGCTGTCGCCCGTGCCCACCACCCTCCCCAGGGGCTGATCAGGTCCCTCAGCCCAGGCCTGCCAAGTTGAAGCACGTAATCAGTGTCCCGCAGAGGAGAGTTTCTGTCTGTGCACGCTTGCTTGCTTTGTTTTCCCTGCAAAACTGATTGAAGGAATTGAAACTTACTGTTGGCTGTAGAGAATATGGTGGGAAAAAAAAAAAGAATTAGACAACCAGAAGTTAGAATTTTCTACTAAGATTGGAAATTTTAACTTAACAGGTTAAAATCTCTGTTTTAGGAGAGCCTGTCAAATATATCATTTTGTATATATATTAATACTCTCAACCAAACTTTGTTTATTGTTGTTTTGGCTAAAATTGCACAGTTATTCTCAAGATTTTTAAAGCCTTTTAATTTGATCACCTACCTATACAATAAAGAAATGTTTAAGTATATAAAGCAGTTAGCTGATTTTATGTGACTGATGAAGTCTCAATAAATGGAAAAGGATTGTGGCATTTCTGAATTGTTAATCATTGGATTTTTTTTTTTTACTGTCTGGAATAATTTCCTCCTCCGTTATGTTGACAGCTGGCAGAAGTTAGAATATATTGAAAGGCCACCATTTGCAAGAGCTGGTGGAAGGGAAAAGAATCCTTTTCATGAAGTTCACCTTTCTGGTGATGAATAAATAAACCTCTCAGCAAGAGTGTCAGTCTTATGCTTCTTAGGAATACTCAGATGAAATATTATAGAAGTGTTATCTTTTCTTTATTTGTGGAAGGCTGGATATCAGTGCTGTCAGATTACTTTGGAAGAAATTGTACAAGCTAGCATTTGCTCAGATTTGCTTATACCGACATAAAGAGAATCGTATTTTGCAAAAGCCTGAAGAGTGCAGTTATTCTGTTTTCTTAGCGATGCCTGCTTTCCCCGTGTGGAGGTGGCATACATCAGATGAGGTACAGAAATGCCAGAACAAGTGATTACTGAGCATCAGGTGGCTTCTCTAAATGGAGAGTTCAAGCCTTGTTACCTTACTGAAGAGGCTGGCCCAGTCGGCAGCTGCCTCTTTCTGCTGCCACTGTCCCTGCCCTACCTGTCTGAGTAGGTGGACAGTTATTAATGGCTCAGCTCAGGCAGGGACCAGGGGCTGAGCAGAGGGCCCTGTTGCCCGCGGGTTTTCTGGGGACTCACGTTAGGTGTTCACGAGTGTCCTGTTTGCTGGGTTCTTCACACAGAGGCCTGCAGGTGAGGCTTGGTTTCTGGCACTGGGTCTGAGGGAAGGGCGGGCCTCTGTGTGATGCATGAGGCCTGGTTCACTCTGGGGGACTCACTGGCAGGTCAGAGGCTTGCCTGGAGGCCAGCGACAGCAGCTCTGCTCCCTCCTCATCTGCATTTTCTGTGGTTCTCTGCGAAGACCTGGTCAGTGCCTTGAGCTGCTCCCAGGCTGTGTGAAGAGACAGATATCCCTCCAGTCACAACTGGGGTGAGGGGGGAGTGCCATGGTGGGGAAGGAGGTGTCGCCCACGGGTTATATTTCAGTCCTGACTTAACAGTTTAACAAGGAATGTGGTTGTCAAGATGAAAAAATTTAGAAAGTGAGGAAGGATGAGGGGAACCAGGTTGCACCCATGGAATTTCCTTCCCATTTGCGGCTCTGCTCTAGTGAGAAGGAAGGACACATACCAGGCCCCGTCTTAGAATATGAAACCATGAATGGGAAAACCCAACACAATCGCCAGCACACTTTGACCCAGCATGAGCTTCTCCACCTGAGACATTGAAGGTGTTGTCCTGTGGCCAGTGGATGAGGGGATCTGGGAGAGCATCTCTCATTTGAAGCTAACCAACTTAGCTCCCTAGGATTGTATCTGTGAGTCTCACAAATACAGTGGTTTGTCACTGGCTGAGAAACTACAGTAATAATTGTTCTTTCTTCTTTCAGAAGGAAGGAAAAATTGGCTGGAGTTAGTATTTTAGGAGGGACCATTTCTGGGGGGCAGGGAAAGGAAGGTGAGCTCTCACTGGGTTCCTGGTTACAAAGGTAATAAATTCAGAGGCCCAGCCTCAGAATGCCTGGGGCTCACACTAGGGAGGGAACCCAGGCGTCCCCAAGCCACGTGGCTGGCTCTGTGCTGGCACTTGGAGGAGGTAGAGCAAGACCGAGCCTTGCCTGAAGCTCACAGATGCTGGTTACAACCCAAAGTTTTGGTCTCTGGGACCTTGGGGATTAACCGTAAAAAGTTGGACCGGAAGTGAGGCCGTCCTTGGTGGCGCGAGTTCCTGAGCTGTCAGCTGGGCTGCTGAGATGCCACTGGCTGGGGTTCCTGGGAGGTCGGTGTGCCAGTTTGAATGTATTATGTCCCCCAAATGCCATTATCTTTGTTGTAATCTTGTGTGGGCAGACTTATTAGTGTTGATTAGATTGGAATCCTTGGAGTGTTTCCATGGAGATGTGACCCACCCAACTGTAGGTGATAACTCTGATGAGATAATTTCCATGGAGGTGTGGCCCCACCCATTCAGGGTGGGCCTTGATTACTGCAGCAGTATATAAGCTCAGACAGAAGGAGCGAGCTTGCCACAGCCAAGAGGGACTCTTTGAAGAATGCACAGGAGCTACAGATGAGAGACAGTTTGAGGACAGCTGTTGAAAGCAGACTTTTGCCCCAGAGAAGCTAAGAGAGGAAAAACACTTCAAGAGCAACTAAGAGTGACATTTTTGAGGAACTGCAGCCCAGAGAGGAACGTCCTGGGAGAAAGCCATTTTGAAACCAGAACTCTGGAGCAGACGCCAGCCACGTGCCTTCCCAGCTAACAGAGGTTTTCCGGACACCACTGGCCATCCTCCAGTGAAGGTACCCGATTGCTGATGTGTTACCTTGGACACTTTATGGCCTTAAGACTGTAACTGTATAACCAAATAAACCCCCTTTTATAAAAGCCAGTCCGTCTCTGGTGTTTTGCATTCCGGCAGCATTAGCAAACCAGGACAGTCAGTCATCAGCAACCTTTATGAGTCCCATGCCGGATGCTGTGCGCTGGCTGGTGGCTGGGAAGAGTGGGCATGTGCTGGAACACTCTCCTGGGGGAATGGGGAATCTGAGGGAGGCAGGGAGGGGAGGTGGATGGAAAAGTTCAGAGATGGACTTCGGCTCCATGAGCTCTGCTTGGGTTTGCTGAGCTGCCTGCACCACCTAGCCAGTGGTGCTGCCCTGTGTGGCTGATTCCCCGGAGAAGCTGAGCCACGGATCCCATCCTGTTGCTGGAGAGAGGCCCTGGTGAGGGGAGTCTGGGAGTTACCTCACTGGGCTTGGAAAGAGGTTCTAGATCTGTAAGTTGAGACTAGGGATTTTATACCCGGAGTGAAAACCTGCCAAGTTCAGCACACTGAAATTCTGACTGAAATTGTCACTCCTAGTAAGGTTACTGGTTTGATGATCCTGGTGATCTCATTTCTTGAAAAGATAGTTTTCAGAAAACGACAAGTATTAGAGCAAGTGTTTTCCCTTTGTGTGAAGTCATCAGCCTCACCTCAGAGACAGCCTCGATCGAGGCACCGTCATGGTGCCGGGACCTGGTCCTCACAGCACAGGAGTGGACGCAGGATGAGGAGAAAGGCGGAAGTTAAAGGCCGACACGCAGGGCCATCTATGGAGGGAAACTGGCCCCAGCCAGCTGTGGCCCCTGAGCCGTCCTCTGGGACGTGGAGACTGTACTCCCGGGCCCGCCATCCATGCAGGCCGACTTCTTGCACTCAGGAGCCCACTTGTAGATGAGGCCAGGAGGATTTTATAGCCTTAGCCTGTCAGTCTCAATTAATTATTTTTATATTTTGTTCCTCACCTCAGGTTTCCTTAGGAAATAAAGAAAGAAGCAAAGGTGTATTCTACAAAGCTGTTCAGCATTGTCCTTGGGCAAAGGTAAGTTTTAAAGATCATGGTATGTGCAGGTTCCCACACGTCCCCTGGGCCTCAGTCTAGCCAGCCTGCCCGGCCTGCCAGTGTCATCCGAGACGCTCAGCTCTGTGGAGGCCTTGTCATAGCGAGATGTCCCCTGTGGAGTCTGAGCCTTCTGTGCGTTGGTTTCCTTTCTCAGCACCGGAGTTGCTGCTTCATGGGTGGGTCGCTGTGGATAGCTGGTTTCCTACATTTGCCCAAACTTCAGCCCATTTTCCATTTTGGAAAATCAGGATCCATGTCCCACCTCTGCCTGGCAGAGCCCCGGTCAGGATGTGTTCAGAAATCAAACTGAGGGCGACTGCAGTGTCTGCCAACAACCAACGGCCCCACTTAAAGTGTATGCACTTTCCGTCTTTCTGTGAGTTTGTTGCCCTTCCTGGGGCACACCTACGTGTTATCTGAGTTAGGAGAGCCCCAGTGAAGGGGAGTTGGGCTCGGGAGGGCAGGGCAGGAGGGCCAGCTTCCTGGGAACCTGCTCCTCAAGTTGTGAGCTCTCCCCATGTGGCAGGAAGTGGCTGACTAACTGGGTGGGCTCCTCCCACCTGTAGGTGTTGTACATGGACGCCTTGGAGTACTTCCCCGATGAGATGCAGGAGATCCTGTATCTAATGACTGAGAAGGAGCTGCAGGTGCGCCTGCTGGTGGAGGAGCTGGAGCTCCTGCTTGAAGATTAGGGATCAGGAGGGCAGGAGGTGTCGCGGTGCACTGTGTGGTGTGTGTGCCTAAGTGCGTTAGGAGACCTATCCTTTTTAAGTCTACTGTCTTGGTAATTTGTGTCTGGGTCATCAGTCTTCCCGAAGTTGTACATTTTTAGACTATAAAAGACACAAAAGCGATTGTTTTACATATTATATATGCGAATGTGTATATATATATACATAGATGACTCGTTATGCCAAACAACACTTAAACCTATTGTGGTTGAGGTGTGTGCGAGTTCTTGTTTGATCTGCCCTTCCTCTGCCCAGCCACTGCCAGCCCTGCCCTGGCATCCGTGGTGGTCTGCCGGGGCCTCTGGGGTCTTGGGGTCACTGCAGGGAAGGGCTGAGACCAGACGTAAAGGTCTAGTTCCTCAAACACTAGACCTCCTCCCTTAGGCCTGTTAGTAGAGGTCATTTAAAACTTGGGTCCTGGCTTGTGTCGAGTGCGTGGAGGGTTTCTCCTTAGTCCTTTGGACCAGAACTCAGCGGGAAATGCAGACTCTCAGGCCCACTGAGTCAGAATCTGCCCTCTAACAAGACTCCCAGGGGACTGTGTGCCCATTGAGTGTGGAAAGCACTGCCCAGGATGAGGAGCCCTCAGCAGAGGCTTGTTGGGGACTGCCGGGTGCCCGCTCCTTTTCCCACAAGCCCACTCCTGCCTCCAAGATGTGCTGAAGATGCTTGTTCATCTGTTCTGTGTCGACACTGCTTACGAAAACAAGGCCGAGACTGGTCACATTCTTGTTTTGATTTCTGAGGCCTATGAATAAAATGGACCATATTCTGCTTCTGCAGAGATTTTTTACTGCCTTCCAGTCATTTTTGACCACTAATAACATTTGACCAGGAGGAATTGCTTTCGTATCTTCCATGACATCCTGCTCTAAAAAATAGCAATAGCCTCCCTCTGGCTTTCTTTTTTTTTTTTTTTTGATCATAATCTCTAGAATTGCCGAAGTCTTAGATTTCTTTAAAATCTTAGATTTCCTTTTCCAGAAAAGCCAGTGTTGTGGAGTTTGATTTTGGCTATAACCTGATAGATATTGTCTAGCAACCAGCAAGGGTAATGTGGCTGGAGCGCTTCTAGGCCAGTGCCTCGGAACACAGAAGGAAGTCGGCCAGCCCACCCCAGTAACTGCCCTCCTCTGCCTCTCCCCAAGCCCCTGAGCTGCAGGCAGCTTGGGCAGAAGCCCAGGGTGCTCTTTAGCAGTGAACGCAGGTTGGATGCTCCCTTTGGATGACTTTTCCCAGGAATACGCAGCAGGTGGACATAGCCGGCACACAGTGCTCTAGCCTGACGTGTAGACTCACTCCCTCCCACACCCAAGAGCTGATGGACTTGAGGCAGTAATGAGAAGATTTAGGGAGGTCTGACCTCTCCCTCTGAGTTCCTGGTTTCCTGCAGAGTAGGACCTTCACCAGCCGTGCCCGCTGTGTGTGGTGGGTATCAGGCAGTCCCGGCTGTCGTGTCGTGCCAGGGATGGAGTAGGAAGCCAGTGTCCAGGCTGCAGTCCCCACAGTAGCAACTGGGGCTTCCAGCCCGCTTCTGCGTCTGTTCTCATTTGGTGCAGAGCTGAGTGTATTAGTTAGGGTTCTCTAGGGAAACAGAATGAATAAGAGGTGTCTCTGATTATCAAATTGTAAAAGTGACTCACGCAACTGTGGGTATGCACAAGTCCAAATTCTGTAGAGCAGGCAGCAAACTCAACTCCAAGGAAGATGTCTGATGAACTCCTCAGGAAACGAACCGGCAACTTCGACGAACTCCTCAGGAAATGCTTCACTGGGCAGCCCAAGAAGTGAAGGTCCTCTATCTGTCTTGCTTATAAGTCTTCAACTGATTAATTGGATCAAATCCAGCCAATTGTATTCTCTCATTGTGGAAGGCACACCCTCTGGTGAGTCATCAGTCACAGCTGCAGTCAATTGACTGATGATTTAATAAAGCAGCCTCAAATGTCCTCACAGCAATTGTTAGGCCAGTGTTTGCTTGACCAGACAGCTGGGTCACCTGGCCAAGTTGACACATGAACCTAACCATCACAGCAGAGATCCACACACTGTCCCTGATATGGCACCATTCCTCGAGGTGATCAGCCTGCTACCTGGTGGCAGGTTGATTACATTGGACCACTTCCATCATGGAAGGGGCAGCGATTTGTTCTTACTGGAATAGACACATACTCCGGATGTGGGTTTGCCTTCCCTGCACGACATGCTTCTGCCAAAACTACGTTCCGTGGACTTACAGAATGCCTTATCCACCGTCATGGTTTTCCACACAGCATTGCTTCAGACCAAGGAACCCACTTCACAGCAAATGAAGTGAGGGAATGGGCACATGCTCATGGAATTCTGTGGTCTTACCATGTTCCCCATCATCCAGAGGCAGCTGAGTTGATAGAATGATGGAATGGCCTGTTGAAGACTCAATTATGGCACCAACTAGGTGGCAATATCTTGCAGGGTTGGGGCAGTGTTCTCCAGGAGGCTGTGTATGCTCTGAATCAGCATCCACTCTATGGTGCTGTTTCTCCCATAGCCAGGATTCATGGGTCCAGGAATCAAGGGGTGGAAACAGGAGTGGCACCACTCGCTATCACTCCTAGTGATCCACTAGGTAAGTTTTTGCTTCCTGTCCCCGCAAGCTTAAGCTCTGCTGGTCTACAGGTCTTGGTTCCAAAAGGAGGAGTGCTTACACCAGGAAACATAACAATAATCCCATTGAACTGGAAGTTAAGACTGCCACCTGGCCACTTTGGGCTTCTTATGCCTCTGAATGAACAGGCAAGGATCCATGGAGCATGGCCACTGGCTCCCCCTGGATGCCCCAAGCCGGGGGTGGAGGAGAGGGTTTGGGCCACGGGGCTCGGGCTCTGACAGGCGCCGACACATCAGGTGCGGAGGCCGCCAGGCACGTAACGGCCAGGCCCGCCCGCCGAGTTGATTAGAATTTTTATACAATTTTTTTATAAGAGTAATAACAGTTCTTCTGAGACAGCCCCAGGCTTGGGGAGTTTAAAGATCTCGGGGAGTGGGGGTCTGAGGAGCCGTCGGAGCCCGATGCTGCTGCCCCCCAGGGGCCCCCGTTCATGCCTGTGCCGTGGCCGCTCACCCCCCAAGTGACCCCTGGCACCCACCCCGGGGCCTCCCCGCCCGGGTGGAGCTGGTGACCTGGCCCGGCCTCCGCTGGGGGTCCCGGGTCTCGCCCCGATGCCGGGGAGGGCGCAGGCGGGCGGCAGCCACCCGGTGGCGGCAGAGGACTGGCGGGGGGCGGGAAGCCCGGGCATCCAGCGGGTGGACGTCCCCCTCCACCCCGACCTCCTGCTCGCGTCCCAGCAGCCTCACCTGGGTGGGACCGGGTCACAGGGCACCCTTAGGCCCCCAGCACCCCATGGGTATGCCTTGCTGCTGAACTAACCAGGGTGGGGGTATCCTCCTATGGGAGCTGTCCTGAGGGACAGGGAGACGAGTGAGGGCCTGCAGGGAGAAGGCTGCGCTCCTGCCTGTGCCACCGGAGGGACCCCCAAGGAGGGACGGCAGGCGGGGGGCGGGTGCCCGTGGACTGTGCTGTCTGCTGGGAACTTCCCGGCCAGAATGATGCATCTGTCCCGGAGGGAGGGGGTGACAAGCAGAGCAGGGGCCCCAGCCCTGGGGTGGACGGCAGGAGCCTGGGCAGAGCCCTGGGTGTTGGCAGGCAGGCGTGGCCGGGCTCTGAGCCCCCATCGTCATCTTCAGGAGGACAGAGAAGGGGCCTTTTCCTGCCACCTGTGTGGCCCACCCAGCCCTGCTTTCCTCGTGCTGAGGGATGAGACGTCAGGAGAGGGGCAAGGGGTTGAGAGCAGACCACCACTCTCTCCGCTGACCCCAGACCACAAATGGGCCTTAGTGACCCTCTGCTGCGTAACAAATCACCCCTGGGCCACCTGGAGCCACAGGCACTCGGCAGCTCTCAGCTTCCCCAGGACAGGAACCCGGATTGGATTAGCCGGGGCCTCTGGGGCTGCACTCGAGGCGCCGGCCAGCCCTGCTGTCACCTCAGGGCTCGACTGGGGCAGCAGCCATGTCTGCAGTCTCGTGGCTGTTGGCTGGGGGCCTCGGGTCCTTGCCCAGGTGAGGGCTCCCAGAGAGGCTGCAGGACGGGGCCACGGCCTATTATAACCAACGTGGAAGCCACAGTCACTCACCCGGCATAGCGAGTCCCGTGCTCGAGGAGGAGATTGTACAGGATTGGGACTGCCTGGGGGCACGGTCAGCAGATCCCCTTAGAGACCACCCACCCCCGGGGGCTCCTGCTGCCGAGCCACGTCCTGCCGGCTCCGGCCACGGTCTGGGGGTGCCGGGCAGTGGTGGCAGTGGTGGCCTCACAACGGGGCGCACAACTCGTCTGCACTTGCCTGGAGAGGCTGAGGTGGGGGGCCCCTGTCTGCGGAGGTCTGACCACCAGCTCCTGCCAGGACTCCCTGGACAAGTGCGTCTCGGTTGTGAAAGGTGACGCAGCTTCCTCCTGGTTCTCTGGGACTCTCACCCTTGGAACCCGGCTGCCAAGCTGTGATGAAGCCCAGGCCCCGTGGGGGAGCCCCGTGGGTGCCCCCGCTAACAGCAGCATCCCCACCACCACTTGGTGAGGCAGCCCCTGCGATGCCCTGGCCTCCACTGCCTACACAGGAGCCCCCGAGTGGGACAGTCCAGCTGAGCCAGCCCACATGGCCCTGGGGTGATTTCAGTAATGGTGGTTGACTTATGTTGCCCGCCAGGGGTGGGTGCCATGCAGCAATAGACAACTGGGGCAGACCCCTCACCTCATCCGGCACCCATGTCCCATAGCCAGAGATGTTTCCTCTGTGTCGAGATGCTTCCTCCGAGCTGGGGCACTTCCTCCGTGACAGGTGCCAGGCCGGGGGAGATGGGCACGGTTTAAGGAGCCGCCGACCGTGACGCCCGTGTGCCTGCAGCCGGTGCCTGGGGGTGAACGAACGCCTGTGAAGCTCTGTGCCCTGGGCTCCCGCTCGCCCAGCCCTGCCTTGTCCTGCCCCATGGCTGGGTCTCCTCCCCGCACCTGGGTGCCACCTGGCTGCCCCCCAAGTCTCACCCGGTGACATCAGCCTCCAAACCCGGGTGCTTGTGCAGACCCACCAGCTCACCACCCAGGCCCAGCTGCACCACCCGAGTCTCACTAGAGACGGGCCACAGAGCCCACCTGGTGGCAGTTGTGCGGGTGGAGTGAGAGAGCTCAGGTTCAGCCAAGGGAAGTGAAGCAGCCTGGGTGGGTGGGGGGTGAGCGAGACGCTCTGTTTCCTGCTCTCCTTCCTCAAGTGACCTGGGGGCCCCTCCCTGACTCCCACCTCCTCTTCTGGGCTCCGTCCCCACCTGCACCCCTCTTGCTGGCTCCCCCGTGGCCTCGGGCAGCTCCTGAGGGACACTGAGGCAGGAAGGCCTAGGGGGCACCTTCCCCGAGCCCTTCCCTGGAGGCACTGCCCCCAGGAGCCCATAGGGCCCCCACAGCCCACGTCCGGCTCATTGAGGGCAGGAAACTGAGGGGCCGGCACCCCAGACCCAGGGACATAAAAACCCATTCCCCGTGGAAGGAGAGTCTTTAAACGACATTTCACTTTTACGAACAGTTTTATTACGAGGTAGATTTCCTGCAGCCAATTCCATCAGCCGAACCCCTCAAAGGCTCCATGTGACTGCCGTGCAGCCCCGAGGGTCAGACCGCAGCCTGCTAACTGGAGGGGACGGACGATGGGCGAGACACGGGTCGTGGGCTGCGGTCAGCCGGGGTTCGCAGCTAGCCAGGGGACGGCCAGCGGGGGTCGTGGCCAGATGGGAGTCACAGCTGGGGTCGTGGCCAGGCGCGTTGTGCTGTGTGCCCAGTGAGTCCCAGCCCCCACCCCCGACTGTGCCCAAGGGCGGCCCCCTCCCCACCCCACCCCCGGCAGCTCGGCCAGGCAGGGCGCCTCCTTTCCTTCTAGGAGAGGCCGTGGGACTCCAGCTGTTCAGTCGGGAGGGGCCCGGGGGCAGGGCAGGGAGCTGGGCGTCGTCACAGCCACCTGAGGGGCCACTCTTCAGCAGTCCATTGCTGTCCGGTTAACCCAGGGCAGGGCCTGGAGCCCCAGGGGCAGGAGACAAGTCCCCAGGGAGGAGGTGCTGGGGCGGGAGCAGACGGGTGTGGGTGGGAGCCCTGTTGCCCCAGGGTGGGCTGCAGGGCTGGGGAGCTGGGGGTCCTGGGGGCAGAGCCGGGATGATGCTTTGGCCAGGGGGGGGGAAGCGAGCCTGCATTCTGGTCTGGGGTGAGCCAGGTGGGGGCTCCCCGTGCCCGCAGGATGTGGCCGGTTGTGCACCCTGGAGGGCAGGGGCCTGCAGCCTGCAGTTGGGACGGGGTGACCCGCAGGCTCCTGCCGGCCTGAGCATCTTGGCCTCTGGCCGGGCAGCCCCAAGGACCCCACAGTGGCAGGGATTCTCTGAACAACCCTGTGTGTAAGCAGGGAAGGGGGCAGGGGTCCCTGCGGAGTCCACCAGGGAAAGGGGCAGCTTCCCGCCAGCCCTTCCACCTCTGAGGACTCATCTGTGCCAGGAGAGGGGTCCCCACTGGGGTTGCCTGGGATGCCGTGGGATGCCTGCAAGAGGGGGTGCAGGGCTCCACGTAGGGTGCTTGATCCCGGGGTGCTGTAGTTTTGCCCACACTGGGGCAAACCAGCTAGAGCCTGGAGCGAAGCCCCCACTCTCTCCACCCCTCCCCCACACCCCACCCAGGCAGAGGGCGATGGCCTGGGGACCCCCGGGGCCTGGACATTTGCAAGAGACCCCTGCAGCTGCATCGTCAGGTGGTGCATCCTGGAAAAAATGGGGGCCAGGGGGATCCAGAGAGAAGCAGGCTGGAAGTACAGGGAAGGGGGGATGTGGGGGAGCGGGGAAGGTACACAGCCCTCCAGCAGGTTCGGGGGACCCTACATGGAGGGCAGTGCTGAGGGCTGGGAGCGGCCTCGGCCTGGGAGCCTGCACCCCCCCACTGCCTCCCTCCCTGTACATGCTCCTCCATGTCTTGACCCCCCTTGTCAATCCCCAACAGTGGCCGGGTACCAGGGACTCCAATTAAGAGGCATTGCGGCCTCGATCTCAGAGTGCCGTGCAGAATGTCATGGAGTTGACGAAAATGACGTGTGAGAATTATCCTCATCTTAGGCAAAGCTGTGGTGTTCATATCGATGAGGTCATTCCAGCTGAAACTGAAGAAAGGAGGATGCATGAGGGTGGGGAAATGAGAGAAGCTTCCGTGGAGGTGGTTCGGATGTCAGAGCACTAGGAGAGGCCTTGGGCAGTGCGTGGTGAAAGCCCGAGGTCATGGGAGTGTGCCGTGCTGTCAAATAAATAAATAAACTCTGTTCATCTGAAGATCAGTGCAAAGTTGCAATTAAAACTCACATCCCTATTAAGTGCAACAGAGAACTTCTTTGGGGATTTCACTTTTCAGGGTAAAGACCTGCCTTAATCTTTTCCCCATGATTTTCCCTGAATTGTAGATCTTTGCTTGAATTAATCAGGAAAGGCTAGATTGTGCTGACAAACAACCCCCAAGCTCTGACTTGGTCCATTTTCCACTCTCACAGAGCTGGCCTGCGTCTCCAGGAAGGCTGAGCTTCTCGGGATGCCTTGGCGTTCCCACGTCAATGTGTTTCCATGTTTGTTGAAACAGGAGCAGAGAGCAGCAGCATGTCGAGCCCTGGCAATGGCATGTGGCCAGATGGCATTAGCCACACCAAGACAGACAGACAGCCACGCCTGGCTCTAAGCCGGAGGGAAGTGCTGTCCCTTGCGTGCCCAGGATGCAGGGTCCAGGTTTTGGGAGCTGTACTGCTTGAAATGAATCCACTTAAAATTTCTAAGGTGGCCTCATTTGGTTTTGGTTTTAGTCACAATTTTTATGAACATTCAACTTTGTATTACATAAATTGCCACTTATGTAGTTTTCACCAAGCAGGTTTTTCATCTTTCTTGTGTAACAGGAAGTCAGGAATGGGCAGCTTGCAGGAACTCAGGCTCTCTCCGTCTCTCTACTTAGCCCCCCTTAGTTGGTGCTGTATGTCTTCTTATAGCCTCATGGTCACATGGTGGCTGCTCCATCTCCACCATCACATCTGCATTCCAGGAAGGATAAAGGAGCAGGGCAGAGGACAAAAACAAAGTGAATGTGGCCAGAAGGCCTGATGGCTGAGCCTTCCCCCCTCTCTGGGAGGTACAGCCCAGTGGCTTCTACATACACCTCACTGGCCAGAGCCGGGCTGCACCGTCGCCTTCACCTGCAGAGGAACCTTAAGTGCAGAGGAGGGTGTGCTGTGGCTTCCCACAAAATCAGGGACTGCGGGTTGTGAAGAAGGTGGGCATGACCAGTGGGCCGATGGCTGCCAGTGTCTGTCCCTTGGGTCAGGAGGATATCCGGAAGTTTTATTATCCCCTCCACTTTTAAAGGGAGGAAGGAAACACCTTTCTCTGAGCCCACTTCTTTGAACCTAAAGTCGCTGGTACCCCATTGTGATAGCAGATGCACTTGAGTTCTCTATTAATTTTAAAAAATAAGTCAGAACCACCACGCACACAAGGTCACGTTTGTGTGCATTTTGTTCTGCTTTTGCAGAGGGCCTGTGTGTTTTTGGACATCACCAGCCCAGGTGTGGGGCGAGCGAGTGACCCCGTCTGCAGATGGTGCTGGGAGCCCTGGGTTCCTGGGCCCCTACATGGCTTCTGTGGACTCCGGGGTCCCAGTGCTCTTGGGCCAGGGCTCACCCTGTTTCGGGGGACCTGGGGCAGAATTTCGGGCTTGCCATTGCTGGCCTTTGCTCTGAGCCGCTCTCTCCAGTGAGGTCTCATGTTTGAGGGGACAGCGGCCAAGGATTCGCCCCCTCTCGGGAGTCGGCCGAGTAGGGCAGGAGCTCGTTCACTCCAGCAGCTCAGTGGGCACCTGAGTGGGGCAGGGGGGCCCTGCAGCTGGACCACACCCGTGGCCTCCCCTGCCCCCCATCGACCAAAGACAAGTCAAGCGAAGAGTAAAGTTTAGCTTGTAGCCAGGAGGGGGAGGCTCAGGGCGCGGCTCCCACCCGTGGCTTCTCTGTAATTAAAACAGAGGCTGGGGATGCCGGGGAAGCTGGCTGATTAGTTTTTTTATTAAAATAATGACGCCTTCCAGGCAATCAGGGGGAGTTGCATAAAACTCAGCAGTTTTCCCTGCTTATTTATGGTAACATCAGGCAGTGGCCATCTCGTTACATCTGTAAATACCCAGGGTTGTGTCCTTGGTGGTGAAATATTGCCTTCCTGGACAGTGGGGAGCGGCCGTCTGATTCCCGGGAGACCATAAACCCTCCGGAATTAATTACCATGTGCTTTAAACTGGCATTTGACGACCTCATTGGGGGCCTGTACTTGGACGTCGGCCACGGCTCGGGCAGGGTGGGGGGCCGGCTGGAGATGGGGCCGGGGGTCCATGACCGCTGTGGGCCCCTCCGGGTTCTCGGCAGCGAGCAGCAGGTGCAGGCGTGGCCAGGGTGGGATCCCAAGGATGGCCGCCCCGGGGGTGGGGGAGCCGGGCCGGGCGAGGGGCTGCACTCGGCCTCTATGTGGAGCCAGGCCCCCTTCCCCTGGAGCCTCTGCTGGCGGTAAGCGGGGCACCAGGGGCCCCGTCTTTGTTTCCCGGGGCTGCCACAGATCGGGTGCCTGAAAGCAGACGCCTGTGGCCCCAGGGCTTCGGGGCCATGTCCCTTCCAGTGGCTCCCGGCTCGGGGGGTGGCTGGCGGCCCCAGGCCTTCTTGGCGGCAGCCCCCCATCCCGCCTCTGCTGTTCCCATCCCCCACGTCTCCCCTTCAGGACACCCAGGGCGTGTCCACCTGGACAAATCCCGTCTGCAATGACCCATTCTCAAAGGAAGCTACGGTCAGAGGCTCTGGAGTTAGGACTTAAGCATATTTTGGGGGTCACCGTTCAACCCTGACAGACCCCTTTGGGGTCTCTGTGCCTCGAGTCTTGCTGCAGCCCTCAGCTCTTGCCCCCATCTTCCTCCTTTCCCGTGGGAGCCCCTGGGGGGTGGGGACAAGGCATCGGGGGAGTCCCTGGTGGGGTGGGGGCTGGGGTGGAAGTTTCCGGGGAGGATGACCCGCTGTCCCTTCCAGGGTGGGCCCACCTACCACCAGGCAGCTGGGGGTCCCGGGGGTGGCTGTGGCTGAGACACCGGATACCGGGCAAGGGCCGGTGGGCCGCGGTCGGGGCAGCCCGTGCTGAGCCCTGGGCGGCCCCCCCTGCCTCTGTGACCCAGCTGCCCGCGGAGAGCTCACCTGGACGCAAGTGTGGGCACAGCCGGCAGCGATTCCGAGAGGAGCCACTGCCCCTTCTTCCCCAAACCCCCTTGGAACCTGCTGTGGACCTCGCTCCTCCAGGGCCACCGGTGGTCACAGCCCGAGGCGTGGGGGCCACTGAGGGGCGGCGCCACTGCAGAAGCGAAGGTCGGGATTCCCGGCTCGGGTCTGGTGCTGGGCGGAGCCCCTTGGCCCTGTCCTCAGGGCCGCCCGGCGTTCCCAGCTCCCTCCCACCCCTCCCCACCCTGGCCAGCCCAGGGGCAGCAGTGGACACTAGCGGACTCGTCTGTGACTGTCCCCAGGATGAGCCAGGTGTGGCCCCACCTCACCTGCTGGTTTGTGGACCACGGCTGGGTGTGTCTTGCTTTGTGGCAGGCGGGTGAGAAGTGCCCACCCTGTCCCTGCAGCTCAGGGTCAGCCGTTCACAGCTTCCCGGGCCCAGCGTCACACCAGGGGCTGCATCTTGCGGTGAGGACGGGATGCTGAAGGGGGTCCCACGCAGATTGTCTCCCAGGGGGTCAGCCCTGGGCAGCCTGCGGGACTTTGGGGCCACCGGGAGTGGCTGACTGTGCCTTGTGCCCTCTCCAGGCAGAGAAGGCTCTCAATGGTGGCCCCTTCCCTCCAAATCCACTAAGACCCCTGGTCAGGGGCAGGGGTCAGCATTGCCTCCGTGTCTGCTTGTAGGGCAGCCACGGCCAGCCCTGCACCTGGGCCGGCTTGAGCAGCCAGGTGTATGGTCTCCTGGCCTCCAAGGTTGAGGCTTTCCGCGGGATCGGCTGCAGGCAGGTGGCGGGAGTCTCCGTTGCTGTTCCACTCTCGCTTCTGGCATCTCCTGAGGCCTCCAGCACGTCCTGATGCAAACTGGCCACCCCTTAACCCATCACAGCGTCCTCGAGGGCCCCGTTTACCATCTCAGTGGGGCTGGGACTGTGAACGCGTCTTCTGTCTGGGGCATGGCTCAACCCCCACCGCGGCCTTCCCTTGTGAGGGGCTGTCCCACAAGCCCAGATGGCCCCGGGGGCCCGAGCACCTGCAGCGTCTGTCTGGCTCCCTGGCCCCGGGCCGCTCCCTGCCCTGTCCTGTGGGGTCAGGGTTCACGTGCGTGTGGCTGGATCATGGGAAACACAGGGCTTCCGCGGACTGACCTGGGGGTGGAGAGACGAGACGGGAGATACCGAGAGATTTGAGAGCTTCTGCTGCCCTGGCTTTCTCCCACAGCTGCCCGCCAGGCATCAGGGGCTCTTCTGATCGCTCCAGGGACCCCGGCTCCTCGTTTCACTTATGAAAACCCCCATCAGTGCCTGAGCTGAGCTCTGTCCCAGCCATGCCGGGCATTAGGTGCTGATTCCGTGAGAATAACCGCCGCGTATTCTCTGGGGAGGCTCTGGTCTCTATTTCCTTCAGGACCGCATGGGGACACTGGAGTTCGGCCAGGGGCTGTGGGTGCCTACATTCTTCCCCATTGGGCCAGGGGCCAGGGGCCAGCAGGTGGATTCTACCAGACGCCTTCCAAACCAGCCCCCTAGGAACTTGGGAGAGACATGGGGTTGGGAGCCTCCAGGTCAACACCCCTCGCATCCCGGACCTCTTCCTCCCTCAGGTTTGGAGGCCGCAGTGGCTTCCAGTGGCAGCCGTGACCCTGGTGTCTGCGAGCCGCTGGGACTTCGGGCTCTGAAGCTGGCTTTGCAATGGGAACCTATGGATGGCCTTGGGGTGTGGCCTGGCCCGTGTCCCTGTCCCTGTGTCTTCCGGAGCAAAGGCCCGCTCTGATGTGTCCTGGCAAGTCCCTGGGTTCTTGGGGATCTGAGCCTGTGTGTTCTTTCCTAATCCCCGGTTGTGGTGGCGGCTGCTAGCCCACATTGCCGAGTCGCCCCTGCCCTTGCGTCGTCCTCTGCCAGTGCCCAGCACCCCCAGCCCGGCTCCCACGGGGCATCAGCCGCTCCAAGAGAGGGGCAGAAGTCTGAGCCCTGCACGCAGTGGCAGCTCCATGTCCCTCCACCCACCTGTGAGGTTTGGGGAACCCGCCTCATGCCCCAGCACATCCACGGCAGCTCACATCCCTCACCCCGCTTCTGGCACCCATGTCTGGGTTAATCCAGTTTCTTGTTTGCAGCAGACCAGGCAATTTAAGTGGAAAGGCGTTTGCTGGCCAGACGCCAAGTGGCGCGAGGGTCGGGGGCTTAGAGAACCCACCAGGGAAACAGGCAGGAGCCTAGCACATCCATCGAGGAGCGGCCGGTGCCAGGCACCACCAGGAGGGACACTCGCCGAGGCGGGTTCTTGACTCACTGCCGCCACCAGACAGATGACGTCTGAGCTCCCCAGGCTCTCTTCTCCCTTCCACGTACTTCTCCCCAAGCTCAGCAGGTGGGGGGTCAGGGACATGCAGATGACCCCCCAAAACCCCCCTGTGGGACAGCTCTTACTGAGGTCTCCTTGGTCATTTTGTGTCATGGCTCAAGAACCTTCTGTGCTTCCTTCTACCTGCTGAGTCAAGTTCATACCCCAGGCCGGCAGGCAGGGGTCTCTGCGGTCAGGGCCCAGCCTGCTCATCCCTCCACCCCCAGGCAGGCTGGTCTCCCCAACTTTCCCAGATCACCCCCTTCCCATGAGGCTCCCACTGTAAGTGCAGGTCCTGCCCGGCCCCAAGAACAGGGGCAGATGGCGGTGCTTGCTGTTCCATGTCCAGCCAGGACACGCGGGCACGTGGGAGCAAGAGGGGCTGCTTCTAGTAATGAAGCAGGGACCCCAGCAGACCTTGGAGCTGTCGTGGGAGAGCTGGGATGGACGGTCACCCTCCCGGCCCATCTTCACAGCAGAGGAATTGAGCATGCCAGCCCCGTTCCCAGGAGGAAGCTCTCCTGTCCCACCCGTGCCGTGGACAGGGGAGGTGGCGTCCCCCTTGCAGCCGAGCAGAGGCCCCTCTCACGTCCTGATGTCCCTGAGAGGTGACCATGGCTGGTGACAGACCAGTGTGCCTGGCCCCGGGGGTGACGGCCAGGCTGCTGCCTGCCCCTCTCCCACCTCCCCTTGCCCCTTCAAAGGAGGTGCCAGGGGTGCCAGGGCCCCAGGGCCGTGCAAGCACTCAGGCCTCCAGCATCTGGGCCTCGGCCCTGGACACAGGGGTCCTTCCACCCTCCACACCTCCCAGAGGGGCAGGGGCAGAGCCTCAGCACTGCCTCCAGCTGACGTCCCGGGGTGCTGGGCCAGACACCCGGTGGAAGCACCCCAGGACCTCGCACCAGGCCTTCCCCTCAAAAGTGGAAACGGGCTGTTCCCGAGGCTGGGAAGTACCAGTGGGCAGCGCTTCGGGAACTCTGGCAGGTTCAGAACCTGCTGGCAGCTCCCACAGTAACTTCTTCGGTGTCTCCGCGGGAGCAGAAAAGCCTCGTGGGTGGAGAGCTTGGGTGAGGGCACCTTGGGCACGTGGACAGGAAGGTGCTGGGGTGCCAGATCCTGCTGTTTCCTATCTGGAGTGGGAGACCCCAAGGGGGAGAAGGGGTGGGGGGGTGACCTGCGCTCAGAAGTGGGGGCCCCGGGAGGTGGTGCTGGGGTTCAGACCCTGTTTCCCGGGGCTCCTGCTGCCGGCCGTGGCCAGGGCTCGGTTCTGCCCCCTGGGAGGGAGAGAAGGAGGCGGCGGGCCGGGCCGGGCCACCAGCTGGAACCAAGCCCCGAGACTGGCGGTAATTGGTGGGGTGACCAGAAGGACGGAGAGCCGTGTGAGGCGTTGCTGGCCCCTGTGGGTGGGACCCCAAGGCCAGTCCTGGGATGAGGGCCAGAGTCTCGCAGCTCCCCGGGGCCTGCGGGGCGAGGCCGGGCCAAGGTGGCTGTGGGGCCCTCTGAGCAGCTCACTGATGGGCGAGGGGCTCCTGCGCCCCCTCTACCCCCTTGCGCCTCCACCTGGGGCTGTTCCCACGGCCGCACCTGTCCTCGGCCTGCGCCCACGGGGGCAGCGCTCACCTGGTGACCCACAGCCTTAGGCAGGCGCCGGGATCTGGGTGGAGGCCTGAGGAGTGGACAGGGGCCATGGAGGCTGCTCACCCTTCCCCATTCCAGGCTGGGGTCCTGGCCTCCCTCGCCTGGGATGCTCGCTCGTCTGCGCTCTCTCTTTGTGTAGCTTCATCTTTTCGCCTCAGGGGGTGACCTGAGAGCCGCGCCCTGGCCATGGTCCAGGGGCCCTGCCCAGCCTGGGGACCTGCGGGACAGGCAGCACCCCCAGAGGCCAAGGGACAGCGTGCCGGCCTGTCGTGGCTGCACCCCGCTGTTCCCCGCAGTCCCACGGAGAGGGCCCCTTCCAGCCAGGACCTGCGCCCCCGGCCGCTCTGGTGCCTGCCCTGCTGAGCGCACCTCTGAGATGAGTGAGAATAAATTAGCATGCTAATGAGGGTGGGCGGCTCAGAACCATCTGGAGCAGACACGTTGTCATCGGAAGAGCCAAGATGGTTCCAAAGCCATAGTTAATGCTTCAAACACATCCCTCTCCCCACAGCCTCGGGTGATAGTTTCACAGCATCCGAGCCGCACAGGCCTTCCTGAGCGCGGGGGGCTGGGAGTGGGGGGCTGCTGCCCTCCCCAGCTGGCCTGTCTCACCCGTGTGTCTGCATTGCCCCCTCAGGACGGAAATATGCCCCCAGAAAGGAGAGAGCCCATCTCAGACCTTCCGGTTGCTGTCAGGGGGAGTCGCTCAGCAAGGGTGGGGCCAGGGGCTGTGCTGAGGAGGTGTGGCAGTAGGGGTACCTGCCTTCCCCCACCCAACCCCCTGGGGCTCACAGGGAAGTGTGGAGGCCAAGTAGGGGGGAGGTAGGGATCACCACTTCCAGACCAAGGTGTGCACAGACATACACAGAAGTGCACACAGACAGGCATATACACACGTGAACATAGATGTGCAAAACACGCACACACAGATGTGTACACACATGCATACAGGCACAGAAACATGCACACATGCATACACAGATAAACACATGCATATACATGCACACGGACATGCGCACACCATATACACATAGGCTTATGCACACATTCACACAGATGTGCACACACATGCATGCATACAGACGTGCACACACACTTGGAACAGCAGCCGACAGTACTCGGGGATGCTGGGGCCACCCAGGGGTCTTGTTTACCTGCCCAGCCCTCATTAGGTGTCACTGTGCAAGATGAACCGTTTGAGATCCTGGCTCCATGCTCCCTTTGGGGTCTGGATCAAGTGACATGGCTGCTGTCAGCCTGGGCTTCTTCGTTTGGTGAAGGGTCGCGGCGGGTGGTGTGTCTCCCTGAGTGACATGGGGTCAGGGTCAGACGTGCTGATGCAGGAGGTCATGGGGTTCCAGGACCCGGCGGAGGCCACGGTGAGGGCTCATTGGTGAGGTGCTCTCAGGCATGTGGCAGCAGGTTCCTCTCGTGGGGAGCAGCCTTCGTTTAGAAAAGGATCTGGAGGAGGGGCTGACGGCCTGGGGTATGGACCGGCACGGGGGCCACGGCAGAGAGGAACAGGGAGAGGGAGAACAGGGAGGAAGCGAGTCTTTGGCAAAAGGGAGGGAATTTCAAACGTGGCTCCAGGCCTCCCGGTGCAGCCCGTCTGGTCTCGGTGATGCCCGCAGGGCTCGGGGAAGGGGTGTCCGGAAAGGTGAGGAAAGCGGCTGTGCTCCTGCAGCCAGGGTCCCAGTGACCCAAACGCAGTCACGGGGGCGAAGGGAGGAGCGAGAGGGACCCCCGTGTTCACCGACGGTGAGAGGACCCCCGTGGCTTCTCCCAGGACAGGGCCCGGGGCCGCACACTAGGAAGATGGCCCAGGATGGGATGGCGGAGCACGGCTGACATCTGGGCTCACCATTGTTAGTGCACCCTGGGACAGCAGACACGCTGTCCCCTCTTGTTAAGCCGGCCGGTG
The DNA here is from genome assembly GCF_015220235.1 of Choloepus didactylus. NCBI lineage: Eukaryota > Metazoa > Chordata > Mammalia > Pilosa > Megalonychidae > Choloepus > Choloepus didactylus. The sequence continues at coordinate 11,499,689 of NC_051310.1, forward strand.
GGAACCTGGCTTTGGGGGTCAGGAAGCCGCAGGTGAGCAGGTGCCACCCCTCACCAGCAGGGAGCCCTTTAGACCAGAGGCCTGAGGTCCGGAGTGTTGGAGGGTCTCCAGTGGGCTGGCTTTACTGGGAGCGGGACGGCTGCATGCTCACCTCCAGCCCAGAGCCCGAGACGGGATGGGCTCTGCGGCTGCCTCCCCACCCGCGGCCGCTGGGCAGGGCTGGACGGGCCTGAGGGCAGGGCCGGGAGCCACCGTGCCCACCAGGGATGGCCGCAATTCCCCAGGGAAAATGTAGATTGTTTTCCCGCCCATCGGAAGCTGGAAGCAACCCCACTCTCCAAAGTCAAGAACCAAGAGAATTAGACAAAACAGGAAAACTTGCAAAACCCAAAGGATTTTACATAACCTGAAGCCTTGGGTTAACATTTTAGACTTCACATTTACATTTAAGTAGTTAATTTATTTTTTTTTGTTGTTTACAGTGTTTGCTTTGTAGATTTTGATGTGAGTGATTTGCTGCTTAAAGGTTAGTCATTCATATGACCTCGTTAGGCTGGAGTCTTTTCTCCAGGTCCCTTTCTTTGTCCCTTCCCTTGTTTTTTAAGTTTACCTGATGTTAAATTTACCACCCATTTTCTGATTGTTTATGTTTGCCTAACATATCTTGGCAAGCCTTTGTTGTTTAACATCCAAGTGTCATTTTATTTTAGGTGTACCTTGTGTAAACAGCGCATATTTGGATTACTTTCTTTAAATAGGAGCTTTATTGTCAAAACAAACATGTTTGTTGATACATATGTTATTTATGCCTTGTTTCCTTCTTCTTCCCCTGCCTTTGGCTTTGCGAGCGGTTTTCTGTACTATTTTATTTTTCTGTACTGTTTTGAAAGGCCTAGTACTTATTTGTATTCTCTTGGTGGTAAATTCTAAGTTTAAAATATATTTTTAAACAGCTTTGTTGAGATTTAATTGACATATGATAAACTACACATACTTCAAGTGTAGATTTGATAAGTCTTAACATATGTAAACACCTGGGAAACCGTCATCAAAAATCGAGAAAATGAACAAATCCATCCCTTCCCAAAGTTCTCTTGCACCCTCAGGTTGTCCCTTCTCCCTCCTCTCTCGACACCGTCCATCTCCCCCTCCCCAGGCAGCTAATGAAACACCTTCTGTTGCTATAGGTTAGTTTATGTTTTCTAGATTTTATACACATGGAATGATACAGTGATGCTTGTCTGGTTTCTTTTATTTGGCTCAATTGTTTTGAGATTCCTCCATGTTGTTGTGTGTGGTGACAGTTCATCATTCCTTCTTATTGTTGAGTAGTGTTCCACTTTTGAATAAAGCACCATTTTGTTGATCCATTCACCAGTCGATGGACATTTTAGTTGTTTCCAGGTTTGGACTATTATGAATAAATTGCTATGAATGTAACTTGGACATACGCTTTCTTTTCTTGTGGGTAAATATCTAGTGGTGGAATGACTGGATGAGATGGGAGGTGCATGTTTCACTTTTTAAGAGACTGCTAAACTGTTTTCCGAAACATTTGAACCATTTTATCTTTTTGCCAACAGTGCATGTGAGTTCCGGTTTCTCCATGTCCTCACCAGTGCAGGGTAAGGTTGGGCATTTTAGCGGCTCTAGTTAGTGTGTCTGCAGCAGCATTTCACTGTGGTTTCAATGTGCTCTTCCCTAGTGAAGAAGATGTTGAAAATCTCTTCATGGGCTTTGTGCCGGTTTGAATGTATTGTGTCCCCCCAAATGCCATTATCTTTGTAGTAGTCTTGTGTGGGGCAGAAGTTTCAGTGCTGGTTAGATTTGCTTGGAATGTGCCCCACCCAGCTGTGGGTGATGATTCTGATGAGATGTTCCCATGGAGGCGTGGCCCCGCCCATTCGGGGTGGGTCTTGATCAGTGGAGCTATATAAATGAGCTGACTCAAAGAGAAGGAACTCAGTGCAGCTGTGAGTGATGTTTTGAAGAGGAGCAAGCTTGCTAGAGAGGAACGTCCTGGGAGAAAGCCATTTTGAGGCCAGAGCTTTGGAGCAGACGCCAGCTGCCTTCCTAGCTAGCAGAGGTTTTCCGGATGCCATTGACCATCCTCCAGTGAAGGTACCCAATTGCTGAGGTGTTACCTTGGACGCTTTGTGGCCTTAAGACTGTAACTGTGTAGTGAAATAAACCCCCGTTTTATAAAAGCCTATCCATCTCTGGTGTTTTGCAATCTGCAGCATCAGCAAACTAAAACAGGCTTGTTTGCCATTTATGTATCATCTTTGGTCAAATGGCCCTTCCAATCTCTTGCTCTTCTCCCTTTTTTATCAGGCTGGGACAAATAGAAAACCACTAGCAAGACGATCAACTAAAACCTATTCAGATTAGCATTCACATTAACGAAAGTGATCTTTATACTCAAATTAAAAAGCAGAGATTTTCAGGTTGTTTAAAAACTCAAGACTCAACTATATGCTGCCTATAGGAAATGAACACTAAATATAAAGAAACATGAGTTTAAAATTAAACTTTAGCTTTCCTTAAAGATAGTGTTTGTGGCTATATTACTATCAAAGCAGATGTTAGAATGAAGAACATTGCCAGGAACAGAAAGGTCATTTCACAACAATAAAGAGGTCAATTGATCAAGAAGACACAGCAAGTGAGACTTCCGGGGAAGATGGTGGAGCAGGGAGCCCCAGGACTCGGTCCTTCCACTTAAACAACCACTGAACAGGCAGGAACTGTCTGAAACAACTATTTGGAAACTCCAGAGGCCAGAAGAACACTGTAAACATCTGGGGAACAGCGAGAGGAAGAGACTGATAAAATATGGAAAAGAACTGTAAATTGCTGTCTCCAGGTGGCAGCTGCCTGCACCCACCCCCCACTCTCACAGCAGGCTGCCATGGGGTCCAGTCTGTGGCCAGCTCCCTGATGAGAGAAAGGGACATAAAAATCCTCTTCCCCAAGAACAGGGGTGGCCACTGCTGATCACGGCTTCTGGGGACCTGGCTCTGACGGCAGCCATCATTTCACCCCTCCCCAGCAGGGGCAGAGACAGTGGAGATTTAAAGATGGGCACTTCCTTGGGGCTGCAGGGTACAGTTGGCAGAAGGGCTGCATTTTCTGGGCAGCCCAGGGAAGCTCAGCTGTGGGGAGCGGTCAGAGAAGCTCTTGGTGCCCTACCTGATCCCCTCCCCAGGGACTTTGGACCTGGTCTGCACCCCCTTTGTGGGTCCTTGGCCCTGTTTTGGCTGCAAAAGACAGAATTGGGGAAGTCCTCGCTGGGGTGACCTCCTCCCAGAATTTGCCATCCAGACAAAAGTAACGAGACACACACACAAAAAAAAGTGTAAAATCTATAGAGGTGGACAGTCTGGGACAAAGACCTGCCAGCCTCAAACACCTGGGAGAAGGAGGTCTATCTTCTGGGAAACAGAGGGGACAAGCAAACTCCTGTGAACAAGAACTCCAAAGCAACTAACAAGCAAGAGCCCAAGACAAGACAGAAGTACAGTAAGACGGGGAAACCGCACACACTGCATTCGCCTTGGGCAGACCTTCCTGTTAGGAGGGCTGAAGCTCAAGAATATCTGTCTTATCCCAGCTGGTTACAAAACCAAATAACAGGCATTTCAGGGAATAAATCCCAGAGTTAACATTTAAAAAAATTAAAGCATACAGGGTGCAACAAGAGTACAAGAGAAACAAAGAAACAGGAAATGATGGTCCATCTAAAGGAAGAGGATGAAAGTACAGAAAGCAGCAGTGAAGAAGATGAGAATGGGGACATACTGAGCAAAGCCTTTAAAAAAAAAGATCTAAGAATGTTCAAGGAAATGAAGGAAAGTACAGAGAATAACTAAAGGATATCAGGGAAACAATGAATGAACAATATGGGAGTCTAAGTAAAGACATAGAAAGTTTAAATAGGAACAAAACAGAACTACTGGAGTTGAATTCCACCATAACTGAAATGAAAAGGGCACAGGAGGGTTTCAAGAGCAGAATGGAGCTGGCAGAAGAAAGAATCAGTGAGCTTGAAGACAATACACTTGAAATGAGTCAGGCTGAGAAGCAGAAAGAAAAAACAAATATTAAAAGCAAAAATAGCCTAAGACAGCTATGGGACAATATCAAGTGAATCAATATACACATAATGGGAGTCTCAGAAGGAGAATAAAGAGATAAAGAGGCAGAAGGTAAAGTCAAAGAAATAATGACAGAGACCTTCCCAAACTTAGCAAAAGTCATGAATATGCACATCCAAGAAACAATGAGAACACTTAACAGAATAAACATGAGGAAGAATACATCCCATCATATATTGATTACACTGTCAAATGCAAAGGACAAGAAGAGAGTTGTGAAAGCTGCAAGAGAAAAGCAACATGTTTTATACCGGGGAGTCCCAATTAGATTGAGTATTGATATCTCATCAGAAACCATGGAAGTGAGAAGGAAGTGGGTTGAAATACTTTCAAGTGCTGAAAGAAAAAACTGCCAGCAAAGAAGTTATACCCAGTGAGACTCTTTTTTGAAAATAAGGGGGAGATTAAGACATTCTCAGATAAACAAAAGCTGAGGGAATTTATCATCTCTAGATGCATTGTTTGGTACATAACTCCAGTTCTTACTTCCTACAGGTTCTAAAATAAAAATGCTTGGGTGCTAAGATGGTGGCACAGAGAGGTGTGGAAGCTAGTTAGTCCCCCTGGAACAACTAATAAACAGAAACAAGTAAATAACCTGGAATAACTGTGGGGAGACAAATGTGTCCACTCATCATACACCAACCTGAATTGGGAGGAATGCCTGAGATCGCAGCATAAAATGTGTAAGTAAAAACTGCAGACCTGAGCTGGGAGCCCCTCTCTCACAAAAGCCTCGCAGTGCTAGAGAGCAGCACTCTCTAAACAAGCAAGTGTACCTCAGCCCAGCTCCAACTGGGGTTTTAATGTTAACTGCTCAATACAGACAGCGAATCTCCAATAAGCAGACAAAGGCTTTTGGTGATGACTGACCTTGGAGAGTCAGGGGACATATCTGTCTCAGGATGGGGAGCCCAGAGGATAGGGTGCTATCCCTAGACAGTGGGTGAATCTGGGAACTTTCTGTCCCTTTCTCTCTCTCCTAACCTGGGCGGCTTAGTGGAGAAAGCCTCAGCTGTTTTCAGCTCACAGTTCTCTGGCCCAGACAGGGGTGGAGATAGCAGAGTCAGAGAAACAAAGAATCTATTTATATGCAAATGACCTCTCTCTAGGGGGTGTATCTTCCCAAGAGAAAAGAGGAGGGGCTCAGCTCTACTACCTGCCTTCCATTCAGAACAAGATCCCAGAGCCTGGAGGAAAACAGCCACAGGCCACACCTTACACCAGTCTGGAGCTACAGGCTGACAGGCATCACCTGCTGGGCAGAAAAGCACAGGGTATGTCAGTCCTCTAAGACACACCATCAGGGAAACTGGATACTGAATATTTCCTCCTTCTGGGACCTGAGCCTGCTCTCATCTGGGAAAACCTGATTGGGGTGACCTAGGAGGTCAGATGCCTAGACAACAGAAAACTACAACCTACACTATGAAAAACGAAGTTATGGCCCAGTCAAAGGAACAAACTTACACTTCAACTGAGATACAGAAATTTAAACAACTAATGCTAAATCAATTCAAAAAGTTTAGAGAAGATGTGGCAAAAGAGATAAAGACTATTAAAAAAAATGGATGTACATAAGGCAGAAATCAAAAGTTTGAAAAAACAACTGGCAGAATCTATGGAAATGAAAGGCACAACACAAGAGATGAAAGACACAATGGAAACATACAACAGCAGATCTGAAGAGGCAGAAGAAAACACTCAGGAACTGGAGAAAAAAACACCTGAAAGCCTACACGCAAAAGAATAGATAGAGAAAAGAATGGAAAAATATGAGCAACATCTCAGGGAACTTAAGGACAAAATGAAATACGAGAATGTACGTATCATTGGTGTCCCAGAAGGAGAAGAGAAGAGAAGAGGCAGAAGCAATAATAGAGGAAATAATCAATGAAAATTTCCCATCTCTTATGAAGATGGCTGCAGAAACGTGGGCATGTGTGATGATGGGGTGTTGCCCAGTTCCTGCTGGGGTCACGTATACCTAGAAGCTTTCTAAGATCCCAGCACCCCCAGGATGGGGGCACTGCTAATGGCCTCTTGTTGGCAGGGTGAAAAGATCTGTCTCATCAAGCCGGCCTCGGCCAACTCCTCCCTTTACGAGTTCTGCCATTTGGCCTCCAACCACAGTGAGATGTTCTTTGTCGACCAGGTGATCAAATGCTACAAGTGCACTATCCCACATGGCCAGGTGCTCTTCATCTCATCAGCTGGGCCTGGGTGGCCCCAGGGACCCCAGGACCTGGGTCTCCTGCCTCACAGCCTGCTGCTGCTCCTGGGAAGTGAAGCCAGCAGGAGGGAGCCGTGTGGAGGAGGGCGAGGTGGGGCCACCCCCAAGGGCAAACCCGGAGGGCCCCCTGATGGCGATGGGAACTGCACCCTGAGCCGCTGGCAGGGCTGGGCCACCCCTGAAGGGAGAAAGAGAGTGTTTGCTTACTCTAAACTTTACAGTAAGGGATAGTTCAAGTATAGACAAAAGGAGGAATTATGCTATAAGCCTTTGCCACTTCCCTAGCCCAGATTATGTTGAAGTCAATTCTAGACAGATTGTTTCATCCATAAATATTTCAATTTCTATCTCTAAAATATTTTTTTAAGTAACACGATTAAAATACAGGCATCATCCCTTTAAAAAGTAACAATTAATAATAATCCTTTCGTATCATCAAGTATCCAGTCAATGTTCAGATTTTCTAAACGTCATATGTATATTTTTTGTATATTTTAAATTAGGATGAAAATGAGGCTCTTGCTTTTGGATTGATTTATATGCCCCAGATGGGTTCATAATACCCGGACTCTCCCTCTCCTCTCTGTCCCTCCCTCCCTCCCTGCTTCCCGCCTTTCCTTCTCCCTCTGCTCTTCTCCCTTCTTCTACCCCCCTCCTTCCCTCCCTCCCTCCCCCCTTTCGTCCCTCATACTCACAGTCCATTTTTTTTCCATTTTTTTCTTTTTTGTGAACTCTAACATATGTACACAACAGTGATAAGTTTCAATGGATGATTTCACAAGTAGTTAGAAAGCAAATTTCAAAGAACGTCATGGGTCGCAGTTTCACAGCTTCAGCCATTTCTGTTATTGTAAAATATCTCTTGATGTACAGCTCAACAAGTAGTCATATAGATAATTTCCAAAATTGTTATGGGTTACAGTTCCACAATTTCAGGTCTTTCCTTATGCAGTACAAGGTATATAAAGAAAAGAGAAGACCTTCAAGGCACAATTCAATGAGCAGCTATAGAACAAATGCCAAGGGCTGCAGTAGCCTACGGTTCCACCATGTCATTTCCCTCCTTGCAGCCCTTCCAACAGCCCCACTTCCAAAAGTGTGTATGTAACTATATAAAGCTTCCGTATTCCTAGACCTTTGTTCACTGTTACCTTGTTTGTCGCTGCTCCTTCCTTTGACTTAATCTTTCTCCATCTTCAGCAGAGTCTAGGCAGTGAGCACCCTAACTTGTTCATATTAAAACGGGGTGGCAATGGTATGGGGAAGGGGCCGCACCTGGTAGTTGATGTTAAAGCAGCTGTTGCCTCTGGGTGTTAGGACTTGTCTGCTATGGAGTTTCACAGAGTTCACATTAGTGATTACAGAGACAGTCTCTTCTCTTGTGTCTGGCTTATTTCACTCAGCATTATGTCTTCAAAGTTCGTCCATGTTGTCATATGTTTTACGACCTCATTCCTTCTTACTGCCGCATAGTATTCCACCATGTGCTTATACTACAGTTTGTTCATCCACTTATCTGTCGAAGGACATTTGGATTGTTTCCATCTCTTGGCAATTGTGAACAATGCTGTTGTGAACATTGGTTTGCAAAGATGTGTGCTTGTCACTGCTTTCAGATTTTCTGGTATATACCAAGGAGTGAAATTGCTGGGTCATAGGGTAACTCGATACCTAGTTTTCTGAGGAAAAGCCAAACTGTCCTCCAGAGTGTCTGTACCATTGTATGGTCCCATCAACAATCAGTAAGAGTTGCAATTTCTCAACATCCTCTCCAGCATTTGTTGTTTCCTGTTTGTTTAAAGTCAGTCATTTTAAATGGTGTGGGATATTGTCACATTGTGGTCTTGATTTGCATCTCCCTAAGAGCTGGTGAAGATGAACATTTTTTCATGTGTTTTTTAGCCATTTGTATTTACTCTTCAGAGAAATGTCTTCTCATATCTTTTGTCCATTTTATAATTGAGCTGTTTGTACTATTATTCTTGAATTATAGGATTTCTTTATATGTGCAAGATACCAGTCTCTTATCAGATACATGGTTTCCAAATATTTTTTTCCCATTGAGTTGACTGCCTCTTTACATTTTTGAGAAATTCCTTTGAGGTGCAGAAGCTTTCAATTTTGAGGAGTTACCATTTATTTATGTTTTCTTTAGTTGCTTGTGCTTTGGGTGAAAGGTCTAAGAATCTACCTCCTAATACAAGGTCTTGAATGTTTCCCTGTGTTATCTTCTGGGAGTTTTATGCTCCTGTCTCTTATATTGAGGTCTTTGATCTACTTTGAGTTAGTTTTTATGTAGGGTTGTGAGGTAGGGGTCCTCTTTCATTCTTTTGGTTATAGACATCCAGTTCTCCCAGCCCCATTTATTGAAGAGACTGTTATGTCCCAGTTCAGTGGATTTGAGGGCCTTATCAAAAATCAGTCGACCGTAGATCTGGGTGTTGATTTCTGAATTGTCAATTTGATTCCATTGATCTATGTGTCTGTCTTTGTGCCAATACCACACTGTTTGACAACTGTGGCTTTATAGTAAGCTTCAATGTCAGGCAGCGTAAGTCCACAGTCTATTTGTTGAGCTACTGGGGGGTTTCCTGGAGTCTGGGCCCCAGGTTCCTTCTCTGACACTAACATGGGCTGAGTCCCAACCCTCCCGGTAGATTGAGTGGCCCTGCCTTGTCCTCCTGCCTCCCCCCGTGTGTAGAGACCAGGGTGCCAGGGCCTCAGTGCTGTCTCCCTGTGTCCTTGAGCAAGTCCCCTCACCTCCCAGGCTCTCAGTGTCAGGGGCTGGATTCACTGTCTCTGCCTGTTCAGAGACAGCCTCTCTTTCCTGTGGGGCCCACCCCACCTCCTTTATAGGGTGAGGACCTCTGGGGGCATTCTGGGCAGCAGGTGCAGTGGCAGAGGTGGATGAAGATATCAAGGCCCTGGGCTGGCTGTTCTCTGTGCCCACCAGTCTGCTGGAGGCGCCGGGCCTGCTCCTGATCCAGAGTTGGTGTTGGCAGGGATCAAGCAGTCCTGGGCCCCGTCAACTCCCAGGCCCTCCGGACCTTCCCATGGGACCTTCCCTGGTGCCCATGCTGCAAGATGTGCCCAGTCTCGGTGGAGTCATGGAGAAGGGCTAGCTCCATCTCTGTCTCTCCCAGGCTGGATCGACACCACACTCATCCCTGTGGCCTGCCTGACCTTTGCAGCACATTTCCTCCACAGCCTGAGCGTGGAGATGTAGACGAGGTACGGCCTCTCCACACGACACCACCCTGGGCTCAGTGTGCAGGGCTTCCCAGGCTGTGCTCTGCCTGTCCCTGTCCCTGTCCCCAGGCTCGACAGTGCCTGTCCTTGGGTTCTGTGGGCAGCATCTTCCACACTGTGCTGTGTCTGTCCCTCGGCTCTGTGGGCAGGGTCTCCGTCCACCATGCTGCACCGTCACTGGTCTCTGCCCCTGGGTCAGTGTAATGGTATCTTCCCTCTCCTTGGGTGAGGCCTGTTGAACTCACTGGGCCTCCATGTGCACGTAGATGAAATGTGCAGTCTCATGAGCCTAAGGCCTGTCTTGGCCATCTTGGTGGGAATGGAGGCTGGAAACAGGTGACCCTTTGGTGGATTCTGGGTACATTGGAAGGCACACTCTTTTCCTGGCCACTGACCCTTGCTCTCTAGTGACCACAGTCATGGGCTTGTGTGAGAATGAAGCAGGCAGCTCCTGCCAAGGCCCAACTTTCACCCCCCAAACACAGTCCCCGTGCCGTGGAGCTGTTCCACCTCTGCAGGGCCCTGGTGGGGGACCCTGGGTCCTGTGGCCTTGATATGGGTTACTCTCTGCACACTACTGGCTGGCCCTCATTGCACTAAATTGTTCTCTGCTGTGGCTTACAGAGCTCATGAAGTGGAAAGAAGGTTGAAACTTGCAGCCTGACTCAGTTTCCAAACTTTGAAGTGGCCTGTTGGTACATGGGAAAGCATCTGCTTGAGGCATTCAGAGGAACCGGTTGCCCTGTATGTGTGTCTGAGCCCATGCTTCTCTATGGGGAGCAGGGGCTGGGGGGCTATTTCTTTGTGGGTAAAAGCCAGGGATGCCAGGATGCGGGTGTCTGAGCTTGTACCTCGGCTTGCCAGGCCTGGGCCAGGGGACCTGATCACCCCCTGGGGAGGGTAGTAGGTACGGGCGTGAGTGCCCTCTGCAGCCCCCCCGAGCCTGGGGAGCGAGGTCAAGGCAGCTCCCTTTTCCTCACCCAAAATGCCACGGGCAGGGGAGGCTTGCCGGAGGAAACCGCCTTTCTCCCAACTGCCCTTTCCCCACTTCCTTATCTTACCCACTCACTCCCTGGCGCCAAGGCCACTCCTGCCACCGCCAGCGCGCATGCCCGTGGCCAGAACAACCTCCGCCCCGCTGCAACGGCTCCTGCGTTCTCTCAGAACCAATCCTAGCCCCTATCCCTTCAGTATTGCCATTTAAGGCTGCTTCACCTCCTTTCCAGGCCTGCCCTTCTTACCAGCCTATATAACCTGTAATCACCCCTGAATAAATCTCTTTGGCGCATACTCCTACTGGATGAAGAGTGTCTTGTCCCTATCGCCGCCCTCCATACCTTGCACGCCTCCCGCCGAGGACCCCGGTCACGTCCTCCGCCTCGCCCTCGCCTCCGGGAAAGAGCCCCCGCCGCCGGTACCCTTTAAGCAGCCCCGAGAGCTGAGGGCTCGGCTACCGGCCGCCTCTCCCCCTAGAAGTAGTAACCGCGACCGCAACTGGTGCCCCGTGTGAGGAGCGTCTCCACACAACAGTTCAGCAGGTCGATCGCTCGCCCGGACGCCTCTCCAGCTTCCCGTTTCCTCGCCTGCAAGGTAGGGCCGCCTCTCCTTCGCCGCTTCTGGAGCCGTGGGAGGTTCACTGCTCCGAAGCCGCTCATCCCTTCCCCCACGCTCTCTTCATCCAGTAGGAACTCCTCCCTTCCCCTACGCTCTCTTCGTCCTTTTGTATGCGCACTTCTATGACCCCCGTTCCTCCTAACACTCTCCCTCTTCCCCTCCATTACTTTGCTGTAGTTCTTTGTATCTTTGTTTCCTCATTTGGTGCTGTGTGCCTCTTTGCAACCGCCCCCCCTGACTGCTCCCGTTGCCAAAGGGCACTGCTTTCCGCTCTCGCCGTCTCCTTCGGCCTTGCGGCCACAGTTTATCTCATTCTCTCTGCTCGGTAAACAACTCCTCCTCCTCCTCCCTGCCAGCCAGGCCGGCCCGGCTCGGGAGTAACCCCCCCTCCTCCCCCCTCAGCTATGGGTAATCGTATATCTACATGTCAGGCACCTCAAGTTCGTGCTCTAGCGGGTCTCCTAGACACGCATCGCTGTAAAGTGTCTGTCCGGCAGCTGCAGGTGTACTGGGACCTCCTGCTGCCTTTTAACCCATGGCTCACCACTTGCCATCTTTGGGACCCTGTTACTTATGATCGTCTTATTGATCGAGTCACTAATGCCATGGAACATGAGAGCAAGCGCTTCCCTCCCGGCTTGCTCCCCACCTTGATAACCATCCGCTCCTGCCTTCAAGGCTCCCTCCCCCCTGATCGAGGCCTCATTAAATCCAAGGAGGCCCTATCAACCCAGCCAACAGATTCAGATAGCGATACTAATTCAAATCATGACTCAGACACGGAGTCCTTAGTCGAGCAGATTAACAACGCGCTCGAGGTGACTCCCAAAAAGCAAAATAACACTGCGCCACGCCAAGATGGCGAACTTCCTCCTTCTTCTTCCATCGAGGGGAGGAAATGCTCCGGCGATGACATCAGCCCTAAGCTGGGCCGGAAACCACATATGCTTTACCCCGCCCTTCCACAGGGCGGAGCTAGTCCACCATCTTATGCCTTGGGCCCCACCCTTTCACAGGGCGGGGCTGATCCACCATCTTGTGTCTTAGCCACGCCCACCGCGCCGCCATCTTGCGACGCTTGGGGCCTCCCACTCCCACCTCCCCCTTCGGCGAGCTCCCCCTCGGAGCCGCTACCGGCAGCTGCCGCCGCTCCTTCCACCCTGCCGACTAACAACCCCTGGCTGCCTTCTACACCTCAAGGCAACCCTTGGGGCAACGCTCCCCCTACCCCCACTCCCGTGCCTAGCGCTCTTCAAGCGCGTCCTCCTTTCTCTCGTGCTTTTCGCTGCTTTCCTCTTAACCTTGCGCCCACCCCACAGAAACCGTATGACTGGTATCCCATTGACTCAGATACTATTAAGCAGCTTCGCAGGGCCGTCAAGGAGGACGGGTTAGGTAGCCCATACGCTTCCCAAATACTGCAGGATCTCGGCATGGACTATTGCATCCCCCAAGACTGGGCCTCGCTTGCCCATTCCATTCTTAACCCCGGTCAGTTTGTTAACTGGCGTGCTCACTTCCAAGCAAAAGCAGCTCAGCAAAGTGAGCAAGATGCAGCCCTTGGAGTCTATCATCCCCCTGAAGCTTATTTGGGCACTGAAGCATTTCTAAATGCGTCTGCTTATATTAATGCACCTGCCACCTTTTGGCCTATCCTTTGGGGAATCGCCTTACAAGCGTTTGCCAACTGCTCTGCCTGTCGGCCTAATAAATTCACCAAGCTCTTCCAGGAACCGAGTAAGCCTTTCGCCACCTTTGTCTCCAAAGTCGAAGAAACCTGCGCTCAAAAGGTAAGTAATCCCCAGGCCCAATATTACATGTGCCCATCCTCAAATCCTGGAAAATCGTACTGTAATTTCCCCAACAAACTATTACTGCCCGTACTGGGGGTGTGAAACAATAGCCACTGGCTGGAAACCTTCTGTCCCTGACAAATTTCTAAACCTCGCAGTAATCCCATATTCTTGCCAAAATCCAGGCTATCGCTATTTCAACAGGTACCCTTGTCCTAAAAGACTAATGCTCACCATACAAAACCCTGCCGATACGTCTTGGCTCTTGGGTAAAACTTGGGGCTTCCGAATTTGGCTATCGGGGTTCGATCGGGGAACCCTTATATTCATAAGAAAGGAGGCTATAAACCAACCAAAGAAAAATACTATTATAAAAAAGCCCTTTAACATTAGTCCCAACAAGGTCATTAACCCTCTTTTTCCACAGCCCTCCAGCCGCGTCTTAGCTCCGGCTAAACGCACCTCAACTACATCTCAAACCCCACCACCCCAGCTTCCTTTGCCCCCTTCTCGTTATTCCTCTCCCCTCCTCAGCCTCATCCAAGCCGCCTTTGCCTCAGTAAACTCCTCCAACCCCAATTTTACCTCATCCTGCTGGCTCTGCCTCTCCACCTCTTCCTCTCTATACGAGCCCGTTGCCTCCAACCTCTCCTTTTCAGAAAGCACAGAAAACAGCCCCTTGGAATGCATTTGGAATACCTCTGCCGTCCCCCTGACCTTTCATTCAGTCTCCTATACGGGAAAGTGCGTCCGCCCTCGCTCCAGTAACTCTCCCGACCTCACTGCCTGTGCCAGCTACTCATCTCCCAGCAGCTCAGCAAAATTTCTCATTCCTCATAACTCCTCCCAATGGCTCTGCTCCTCTACAGGACTTACCCCCTGTCTCAGCACGAATGTCATCAATGAATATAAAGAAACTTGCCTCCTAATTGTCCTTATCCCTAGGGTCTTATACCACAGCGAAGAAGACTTCTTCCTCCGTCTAGAAAAAACTGCAGCTCCTGCCCTTCTGCAAAAGTGAGAGCCCATCACCGTCCTTACAATTGCCTCCCTCTTAGGTCTTGCCGGCGCTGGCACCGGAATCGCTGCACTAGCCAGTCAAGACTCCGCCCTAACTCACCTCAGGGCGGCTGTTGACGAAGACATTCATCACTTACAAAACGCTATTCACCATCTAAAAAATTCTGTCAATTCCCTCTCTGAGGTAGTGCTCCAAAACCGCCGAGGTCTTGACCTTCTCCTCCTCAAAGAAGGAGGCCTCTGCGCCGCCCTAGGAGAAGAGTGCTGTGTTTATGCCAATTCCACAGGTCTCGTCGAGGATAGCCTGAAAAGGGTCCGAGAGGGACTAGAAAAGCGTAAAAGAGATCGTGAAGCCACCAGTTATTGGTCCAGTTTTTTCACTCCCATTCTCCCATACATCCTTCCTTTTCTTGGCCCCCTATTAATAATTATTCTAGCTCTCATCTTAGGACCCTGCCTCATCCGCAAAATTGTCCAGCTTGTAAGAAAACAAACGGATGCCATTTTTTCCTCGTTCGTGCAAATCCAGTATCAGCGACTCGCCACCTCTGACGCCCCCCACTCCAAGATAACAGCCAACCCCCCCGCGACCTCAACGCCACCCGTCGACTCGCCAACCGCGAGACCCTTCTCAATCACCTGAACATCGCTCTCACCTCGAGTTCCAGCTTCTCTGAACCCCTGAACTTTAAACCCCTCACCTTCGCCCAGCCCGCTGCAGCGAAGCCATTGTCAAGCGCCCGGGCACCACACCAACACTGAGCTCCAGCCTCGCTGAGCCACCGTCAACCCCTTTTTCCCTTCCCTAACCTCCCCCTTCCCTCACCCGTAGTGGGCCTCTCCGGTAAAGCCTCTTCCTCTAATTAGAAAAGAAAGGGGAATTGCGGGTGTCTGAGCTTGTACCTCGGCTTGCCAGGCCTGGGCCAGGGGACCTGATCACCCCCTGGGGAGGGTAGTAGGTACGGGCGTGAGTGCCCTCTGCAGCCCCCCCCGAGCCTGGGGAGCGAGGTCAAGGCAGCTCCCTTTTCCTCACCCAAAATGCCACGGGCAGGGGAGGCTTGCCGGAGGAAACCGCCTTTCTCCCAACTGCCCTTTCCCCACTTCCTTATCTTACCCACTCACTCCCTGGCGCCAAGGCCACTCCTGCCACCGCCAGCGCGCATGCCCGTGGCCAGAACAACCCCCGCCCCGCTGCAACGGCTCCTGCGTTCTCTCAGAACCAATCCTAGCCCCTATCCCTTCAGTATTGCCATTTAAGGCTGCTTCACCTCCTTTCCAGGCCTGCCCTTCTTACCAGCCTATATAACCTGTAATCACCCCTGAATAAATCTCTTTGGCGCATACTCCTACTGGATGAAGAGTGTCTTGTCCCTATCGCCGCCCTCCATACCTTGCACGCCTCCCGCCGAGGACCCCGGTCACGTCCTCCGCCTCGCCCTCGCCTCCGGGAAAGAGCCCCCGCCGCCGGTACCCTTTAAGCAGCCCCTAGAGCTGAGGGCTCGGCTACCGGCCGCCTCTCCCCCTAGAAGTAGTAACCGCGACCGCACCAGGATATTGGGAACTGGGATGGGGACCCATCCCCTGGGTGTGGATGCTGCCTTCATGTGTCCTTGACCAGGCCCCCTCACCTCCCCAAGCCTCAGTTTCCCTGTCTGTATGATACAAGGGCCGGATTGAGTCAGCGGTGACTGCTCAAGCATGGCCCGGAGGCCTACCTGGAGGGGCCATTTGGTAGTTTAGAAAGAGCATTGGGCTGAAAGATGAAAGGGGCAAGTGTGCATTCTACTTTGTGCCTTTGGCCTTGGTGCAATTATTCACTAACCCCATGCACTCCCCAAATGCCTCAGTGAGGACAGTCAAACCTACATGATGAGAGACTTGAGGTCGGCTGTGTTTCTGCGTCAGCCAGGCAAGAGACCCTCTCACTGACCCCGCTGTGAAGTGGGAGTGCGTGTGCATGTGCGTCTGTGTCAGTGTGTGCATATTTGGGTATGTAAGTGTGTCTGTGTGAGTGTGTATGTGTGCTCCTGTGTGGTAGTACGTATATGTGCGAGCATGTGTTCATGTGCCTGCACATTTGCATGTGTGTGTTGGTGTGTGTGCATGTGTGTACATGTGTGTACATGGTATATCTGCATGCAAGTATGTGTGCATGTGTGAGTGTGACTTCTCTGTGTGTGCATGTGCACAGAGGGACATGTGTGTGTCTCTGTGTGAGAGTCAGGGACTCCCTGCGGCTTGGAGGGGACGAGGTGGGGAAGTGTGATGTGGGCTCCTTGCTCTGTGCTGCCCCCTTGGGCTCCCCCTCGCCAGCCTATTGTCTCTGTCCCAGTTCCATGCCCTGCTGAGCACTCCTTTGGGGCCCAGGAGCACTTTGCAAAACTGCCTGTGTCCCTGTGAGGGATGCTGGCTAGAAGCTTTTTTCTGTTATGTATCTTTTTTTTTTTTTTGCAGTTGTGGTCTTCCCAGGAAGTTGCTTTCTTTCTGATAAAAGTCACAAAGAAATAATTTTATTAGGGACCTTTTGCACTTTGGGTGTAGTTTGAGCTGAGACAACTAAAAAGATTCTTTCATCTCTGCTGACCGGGTCTCAATTAAATTTATCAACAGCCCCCTGGAATGAGAAGCCCAAAGCCAGGCTCTGGCAGAGGAAGTGAGAGCCCAGGAGGGGGAGCTGGCACAGCCTGGGGGGTGCCCACGCCCATCAGTGGTCAGGAGTATGGGACTCGCCAGCTAGGCAGAGGTTCAAGGTGTCACCATGGAGTCGAATCCCATGGTGACAACGGTCCAGGCTGTCCCCTGGGACTTGGGCCCCTCCTCTGCAGAAGGCATGATGATAGTCCCTGCTTTGAAGGCCATAGGGGTGTTCCAAGCTCCAGTTCTCCCATGGGTGGCTGCTGGGCACAGCAGGCCACAGGCACCTCCTTTGTTGGACCCTCCCGGGGTCCATGAGGGATGGTTGGCAGTTGGGCAGGCTGCTGCTGGCGGAGGCCCCTGGAAGTTCCTGGACACTGGGGATGCCCCTGGGCTGGGGGTTGGCTGCTCACCGGGGCCGGGCAGCTGGCAGGGCCCCCCTGAGCTAACCCTCCTCTCCTTCCCCAGCCCACCCAGGTTCTCACAAATCTGGGAAGCAGCTGCTGCCTCCTTGATTCCAAGGAGCTGGAATTCTCAATGGAGCTTGCAGATCATGGACTGAAAAACAGGTGGGAAAGTATCTCATGCAGGACAATGGGGCGGAGAACAGGGTGGCCAGGTGGGAAAGAAAGTGCCAGAGCCTGGAGGAGGGAATGTCCAAGGGCTCATTTTCCTACCCATGAGAAATGTCACAGGAGGTGCTGGCAAGTGGCACCTGGCATGGGCTGGCCCAGAGTGTGAAGCAGCCTGAGTCAGACATCCCAGTGCTGCCCCATCCTCCTGACACTGACCTGCCCTGAAGGGTGGACGGACACAGACAATAGCACCCTCCCACCCAGGGGAGCAGGCTTAGATGGTGGAAGCAGGTGGACACCCCAGGATTGCTGGGAGACGTGGGGAAGGAATGTGAGCCAGCACGAGGCCAGGTGGAAGGAAGGCAGATCCCAAGGTGGGGAAAGACTGCCAGGTGTGGACCCAGAAAGGCCTGGAGAGGGCAGGGAGACGGTAGGTGGGACTCTGTGGGAGCAGCAGCTGGTGACTGGGAAGGGCGGGCAGTCCAGCGGGGTTCTGCTGAGCCCAGAGGTGGAGGCCCGGGAGTGGGTCGCAGAGCCCGGGTTCGGGGTGGGGATGGGGTGGATGACGTGGTGGTTTCACATACCTGTGGGTTTTTGCCCCGGAATGTTGGGGAATTGTGTTTGGGTCACGGAGGCATTGCAAGTGGTAATGCACGTGCATCCAGATCTTGTTAGGCAGTGTGCCTGCATGTATTAGCTTGGGTGTAGGATTCCTGTGTTGTGAATGTTTGGGAATGTGTTGTTGGGGCTCATTCGCATGTTCTTAAGGCACATTGAATGGCCATGAATGTTTCTTATATTGATTTTCAGATGTGCATCTACATATATTAGTATGGTAGGGTAGCTGTATGGCATTTAGTGGTGTATTATTTAGGGTTCTCTAGGGAAAGAGAATCAGTGAGAGGGATCTATGAGTATAAAATTTATAAAAGTGACTCATGCAACTCTGGGTAACTGAGAACACTCAGGGCACATTGAATGGCCAGGTAAGTTTCTTGTATTGATTTTCAGATACGTGTCTACATATATTGGTATTGAAGGGTAGTGAAGGGTAGCTGTATGAGTTTTAGTGGGTTGGTAGGGTGTCCTATATGTTCAGATTGTAGGATTCTGTGGCATTTGCTTTGTGTGATTCTTTATGCACACAGGTATGTGATGTGGGACCAGATAAGTATTGGTGATTATATTTGCCTACTTTGTATGTTGTGTATTTGAGTATATTCGAGGCAGGTGGAAGTTGAATTTGAATTTCATTGATGTATGTATTTATGGTGCATGGGAGTTTGCACATTTTCTAGGACTATGTGTTTGCATTTTGTTGTAGGAAGTCGTTAGCGTGCATTCTGGGAGCCGAGTATTTGATGGAAGTTTGGGTTGTGTGTTTCCAGTGATGCGGGACAATTTCGTTTGTATGTAATGGAAGCATGTGATACAATTACCTTGGAGTATCTGGGGTTGTGGTAATTTGTCGGTGTATGAATTGGGCCTTGGCAGAGATTTCCTCTGTCCTCATCTCTGGCAGACTGGAGATGTTTCTTTGTGTTTATGTAGTGTATACTAGTTTGTGTGCACTCTAGAACCAGGCAGTTGTTTGCAGGTTCACGGTAGAGTGGTGGATGAGATAACTCTTCACTTGAAAGTGTGACAGGGACTGTGTTTGTGTGGAGGTTTTCTGTGTATATGTCAGAGAAGTATTTTGGCCATACATGGTGGTAAACGGGCATTATGTGTGGAAGTTTTGTATGGTTCTAGGTGTGTGTGTACAAATTTGAGTGTGTGTAGCATTTCCCCTTAGATAGGAAGAAGTGACTGGAGTATGTGTAAGTTGTGTGGGTCTGTTTTCCAGCTATAGAAGGGGCTGTGCCTGTTCTTGTGATTTATAGCATGGTTTTGCTGATATGTTTTGGGTGAAAGTAAAAGGTTCATACTCAGTGTGCAGGTGTATTCTAGGCACATATTTTTGTAAAAGGGGTTTAGATTCACTAAAGCTGGATGGAACGAACTTGGGACAGTTCTTGGTGCATATCTCCTCCCACGGCCGGGGCTCCAGGTGAGGGCAGAGAAGGCTGACATGCGGGGTGCTATGGAAGCCTGAGGTACAGTCTTTGGAAGTGGATCCCAGAGCCTGGTTCAGTGTGGTGGGGAGGGGTCATGGAATCGTTTTATATAGGTGGGGTTTTTTTCTCCCTGAGTGTTGGCGAGTTGTGTGTGCATCACCTCCGGCTTACTCGCAATAAGTGCAAGTACAAGCATGTCATGTTACGGAGTGTGCATGGTCGATGGCAGTAGCACTGTGAGCTCTGTGTGCAGAGAGGGGTCATTGGGTGTCGTTGGTGGCATTAGCCATCTCAGCGCTGGCCAAGGCATCAGAAGAAGAATCCACAAGGCCAGCGTTTGAGTTGGGCCTCAATAATGCTGGGAGCTGCTCCCTGTCTCCTGGGAGAGATCTCCATGGAGACTGCCCCACCCACAGAAGTGGAATTGTGAGGAGGCAGCATTGTCCTCTGGGAGAGATCTCCATGGAGACCGCCCCACCCACAGAGGTGGTATCCGCAGGAGGCTGCAGTACTGGAGCCACCTCTTGGCTTTCGGTTGCTGGCACCATTGCCCACTTCCCTAGCGGGCACTGTTGCTCCACTCTTCTTCCTAACCTCGTGGTCCCTGTTGTACCTGTGCCCCCCAGCTTGGGCAGTGTTGAAGGACATCAGGCTGGGCCAGGGCCAGGGTGGGGCTCTGCGGCCTTTGCCTCTACCTCTCCCACCCTTCTTACCCGTCCCGGAGCTGGAAGCGGGGCAGCCTCTGCCATGGCCTCTGGATCCCCACGCACAGGGGGCAGCGGAAAGATCCGGACACGGCGTTGCCACCCCGGTCCCGTGACGCCGTACTCGCAGGGGCGACGGCGCCAGCTGGGCATTCTTAGCAGGGTTACAGAATATGTTCAGAATAACGTGCCAGCATGGCTACAGAGATATTTCAACAAGAATGAAGATGTATGCAGCCACACAACAGATGCAGAGGAGACTCTATGTTCGCAAGAAAATAGGGAAGATGACGAGATAGTGTGTGCCTGTGAGGAGAGCTCTAATATTAATGATGGGAGGATCACTAGTGAGCCAGCAGTCGGTAATACAGAAGACACCTCAACAACCAGCCCTGCTTCAGATTATGCAGGTGAATTAAACAGGCCATCTCTTCGTCGGAGCTGCTCGAATTTCTCCGTGTTGGAATCCCATGTTTCAAATTGTGAGCTGTCCACATCATCAGCATTCCCAACTGGCAGTCCTGGCTTTTCCCTTGTGAAGGAAATTTTAGACTCTACCTCTCAGCATGGTGCTAGTAACACGTCCACTAGCCATCATTTTGATTTTTCATCAAGAGTTTCCGATAAAGCTATGGCTGCTCCAAATAAGACTTCAGTGCCACCTCTGTGGTCCCCAGAGGCTGAACGGTCTCGTTCGCTCTCACAGCACACTGCCACCAGGCCAAAAAAACCAGCGTTCAGCTTGTCTGCATTTGGGACACTTTCCCCTTCATTTGAGAAATCTTTGATCTTTCAAACAAGTCAGCATGGAGATCCTCCTTGTTATCCTAGAAAAACAACGTATGGTGGGGCAGCAGCTGCTGTAAGACATTCTAAACTAGCAACAACCCCTTGTCAGGCACCAGTAAGAAGACAGATGAAAGCTAAGCAACTCAATGCACAGTCCTATGGTGTGACTAGTTTAGCAGCTCGGCGAATATTACAATCTTTAGAGAAGCTATCAGGACCTCTAGCAGATGTTCTGTCTTTTCCTGTGTGTTCTCCTCTTGATAGGAGTCAGATAGATAACACAGATTTGGGGGCCAAAAGAGATAAGGTGGATTCTCAGTATCCTGTTCAAAAACTCATGTCTCCAAAGCTAGTTTCCAGAGCAACAAATCAAAGTGTTTATTTTAAACCGTCTCTGACCCCATCTCATGAATTGAGGAAGGCTGATCGAAGAATAGTTAAACAGCACAGTACTCATTATGAAAACAATGTGACACCAGGACAAAACAGAGAACAAGAAAGTGGCTTTCCGCATCAAAATTTGCGTTTCCCTGCCCCCGATGGATTATCTTCTGGAGCAGGTAGTAGAGGTGGCAAAGTCAAACGGGAGAGAACACACTTCCTGACATCTGAACCACCAGTGGAGGAGGAAAGGCAAGCACTACTATTATCAAAAATCTCTCTACCGATCACCAATTCTTCCCTCCCTTCCTTCAGCTTTCATTGTCCTTTGATGACAACTTCCTCTCCAGCTCCCATGAGTCCTTCACAGTCAGTAACAGATAAGGTACAAATGATTTCTCTGAGCAGCACTGGCAGACCCGTGTTTAGATTTTCTTCTTCCACTGTAAAATCTACTGAGGCAGTTGTACTGCCGTCATCATCTACTGAATTTACATTTAGTATGCCTGTTGCAAAAGCAGAACTTGCAGACACCAGTAGTACTTCAGAACCTATGATAAATGCTTCAGCTCAAGAAATCACTGCAGTGACTAGTAGAAGCCATAAGAGGAAGCTAGATGAAAATGATGAGGGCCCTTCTAGACCTGCAAAAACCTGGAAAGGAGGAAGAGTCCTTGATGTTCTGAAAAACCCTGGTTTCCTATCACCAAAGGTAGATGCTTTTGCTGCTCAGCCGACCACGACCAGCCCGGCAGTTTATACAGGACCAGCCGTATGTAGGTTTTCCTCTAGTGAAACTGGACTTGGGGAAAGTTTAAAAGCTAGATCATCGTGGCGCTGTGATACATGTCTACTCCCAAACAAAGTAACTGATGAGAAGTGCGTAGCCTGTCAAGCTGCCAAGTTGCCACCAAGAGGTACTGCTGAAGAAACAGCAGTTGGGACAGCAAGAAAAAGTGGCAAACCAACCATTTCTGCATCAGGGGCAGGCTTTGGGGACAAACTTAAACCAGAATTCAGAGCTTGGGAGTGTGATGCATGTTTAGTGCAAAATAAACCTCAAGCAAGAAAATGTATAGCTTGTGAAACAGCCAAACCTGGAACTGGTGTCAACCGGTTCCTTCCACTGCCAGTGGTTTCAGAAAGTGACATAACTATGACGGCTTCATCTTCTAGCTGCACTGTGACCACTGGTACGTCAGGAATTGGAAATGAGTTGAAAACACTGAGAGGATCTTGGGAGTGTCCAACATGCAGTGTTTGTAATAATGCAGAAGACAATAAATGCATGTCCTGTATGTCCAAGAAAACAGAGAGCTCAGTACCTGCTTCAAGTAGCAGCACTGTATCTGTCGCTCTTTCTTCTGCAGATACTCTAGGATTGGAGAAGTTGAATCCCGAGGGAAGCTGGGACTGTGAAGTATGCCTAGTACAGAATAGAGCAGATTCTGCCAAATGTGCAGCATGTGAAAGTGCCAAGCCAGGCACAACAGGCACAAAATCTCAGTTTAAAGGCATTGTCAGCTGTTCCTCACGTTCAAACCCAGCAGCCTCATGTTCCAAATTGGGAAACCCATCACCTGCTTCTGGGCCTTCTCCGACTTCAACAAGTACTGGAGACTTTCAGTTTGGAGATCAGGGAGGCTTCAAAACCAGCGTGTCTTCAGAGTCTGGATCCACAGACGCCATGAACAGAAGTTTTCAATTTGAGAAATCCACCGAGATACCTCGTAAAGTTGCCTCTGCAGTTATTAGCTTTGGCACAAGTGTTATTAATCATGATCCAGCTGCTGCTAATACTGCAGCGACCTCTCAGAGCAAGAGCGGCGTCAGTTGTAGAACAGTAGAAACCAAAATTATTTCAGTGACTCCAGTCACATGTCAGACATCAGACATAGAAACGGAGGAATTGCCTCCAGCCGAAGGAGGGTCCGCTTCTGGCAATATGGGATCTGCCTCTGTGCCACCTGCCTCAGCGTCCACTTTGGGAGGGACAGGGGAGAAACAGCAGCAGCACGTCACTTCTGCTACTCCTGCATATGGGACGAAAACTGCTAAAGAAGACAGAAAGCGGAAGGCAAGCTTTCCCTTCGGCTGTTCAAAGCGAAGGAGAGAGGAGAGTTGTTCAAAGCGAAGGAGAGAGGAGAGTTGTTCAAAGCGAAGGAAAGAGGAGAGTTGTTCACAGTTGGCATTTGGTTTCAATATGAGGAAAGCATCTGAGAAGACATCTGAGCAGCCAGGAAAGGCCACTTTTGGTTTTGGAGCTCAAACCAGTACTGCAGCTGATCAAGGAACAGGAAAGGCAGTTTTCAGTTTCTTGAACAACAGCTTCTGTGGTTCAAGGACATCAGCCACTTTAGCAGGTGGTGGCATATTTGCTCATTCCACCCCTTCCTCCAGCCTCCCTGTGGCCGCTGGTGCACTTGGACAGGCCAGCAGTCCCGTCATCAGTCCTGCCCTTGGTAACTTTGCCGGACCCAGCTCATCTCAGTCTTTGCAATTTTCTCAGCAAAATAGCACTGGTACAGCTGTCGCCCCAATTGTCTCAGGTCCAGGAGCCACGAGTAATAATACGTCAACGTCTGGTTTCAGTTCTCAAGCTACAACCTCATCTAGCTCTGGAGGATCCTTTGTATTTGGCACTGGACCTTCAACACCATCTGCCAGTCCAGCATTTGGTGCTAACCAGACCCCAACATTTGGACAAAGCCATGGTGCCAGCCAGCCTTACGCCACAGCATTATTCGCTACTGGTTCCCAGCCTGCACCACCACCTATTTTTGGTGCGGCATCAAGTGGTAACCAGCCTGCTGTGTTTGGACAGCAGCCTAGTCAGAGGGCATTGGGCTCTGGAGCAACTCCTAATTCCAGCCAAATGGATGAACTATGTTCTCTTTTTCAGCGAGTTCATTTTGTGGACTCACAAAAAAAGACTGCTGTTAAACGCAAGAAATAATAGTCTCAATGCTGATATACACAACAGTTTTTTTTTTCTTTCGTTGTATTTCTTTAATAAAAATGTACAGTAAAATAGTTGTATTATATTAATACATTCAGAAGAATTCTTCCTTTTCCTTAATTTTCAGCATGCTTTACAGCTAAAGATGATCAGAGTACTTTGCTTGTTTCTTAAACATAAATAGTACCATCATTCAAAATAAAACCCTTATGTTAAAAACATTTATTTCTTTCACCATCAAACATCAGAGATGACTCTAAATTATATATAAAAACTTTTCTGTAGTAAATTATTTTTTATCTTAGAAAATTAAGTAGTTTTTAAACTTATATACATATTAGTTTTTAATCATATAAGTAGCAGTAAAAAATTGCAGTAAGCCTATAATATAAATATTTTTTCCTTTGTGTTTAATAGATATTTTGTGTTTTAACAGGTATCCAGCATTCGCAGCCTTCCAGTGATTCACTGCTCTTGGAAGTAGTAAAACAAGTAAAAGTTAGTGAAATGGAGGAGGATAAATTTGACCTTTCTGAAGAGGACACGACAGCTAGAGTAAATATGTATGTATAGGCACTTGAAAGAATTAAAAATGGAGCTGTCAACTTGAGGACGATATTTGGTTGAAATTCTTATACTGCATATTTCTAAGGTCCTACAGTTAATGCTGAGTAAGCTGCTAGGAGTCTGTCAGTATTAACTGGTGTTACAGAGGAAGATTTCTCTTAGAATTTGGATAACTTGGAACTGGACCTTGAAATTAGAAAATATGTTGAACTGAATGATAAAAAAAAATGTCAGATATTTGTGGGATACAGCTAAAGCTGTGTTTAGATTAGAATGTACAACATTAAATGTAAATTCAAGCAAACTAAATGTAAATTCAAAAATAAAACAGAAATCCGTGAAAGAGAAAATAAAACCAAAGGAAAGATCAATGAAAACAAAAGCTGGTTATTTGAAAACAAACAAAAAACATGAACTTCTAGCTGGAATAATCAGTTAAAAAGAAAGACAACTTAAATTACAAATATCAGGAATGACAAGTGAAATATCATTACAAATATTAAAACGATTACAAAGGAATATTGATAAATTTATGTGAGTAAGTTTGACAACCTAAATGAAAAGGACAAATTCCTTGAAAGGCAAATTACCAAAGTTCCCCTAAGGAGAAATAGATAACCTGAATAGCCTTCTATTTTAAAATTTTGTATTTGTAGTTGAAAAACCTCTTCCAATTAAATATAAAATATATATCCATTTTCTCATCTCTCTTTGTGTTATTATTGTCACATATATTACACCTTTATATGTTAAAAGTGCAACAATACGGTTTTATAGTTAATGTTTTGTGCAGTTGTTTTTGAAATCAGTTAAGGGAAGAAAAGAGGAAAAATATGCATTTTATACTTTCTTTTATATTTTCCTCCATAATTACCTTACTTGTGTTCTGTGTTACACAACAGTTTTAATAATGAAAACACAGAAATACCATACAATTACTAAACGGAGAAGTTGACATATCTGGAAGGCACTTAGCATGGACATCTTTAATCAGGCTTCCTCCGTCAGAAAACTGTGGTGCACAGTACACCCAGCTCACTCACTTCACACAAACACAGCACAAACTCAGCCTAGAAGTCATTCATTTCAGCATCCCCTAATCTGTACTGATGCCTGAAGCTTCAGAAAGTAACCGATAATCCAGCAGATCATTCACTGATCTAGTCTGTTCTAGCTGTCCCCAGAAGAGTGCCCAGTTCCAACTGGCTGTTCCTGGAACCTCTTCATCTGCACCACTCATGTGCATTGCTGTGCATTTGTGGAATGCTGTGAAATTGTAATTATATCTGAGGAATTCTATTTTTTCTAACAAATTCAACTTCTTTAATACATATTGGGCTACTTAGAATGTCTGTTACCTCTTGTAATCATATGATTGAGTTATATTTTTCAAGGAATTTTTTTATTTCATCTAAGTTGTGAAATTATTTTGAAACAAGGTTTTTCATAATATATTCTTATTAACCTTTTAATGCCTTATCATCTGTAGTGATGTTCCCTTTCTAATGCTTCATATTAGCAATCTGTGCTCTTCTTTTTCTTTGTTGAACAGTCTAGAGGGATTTTGTCAATTTGTTCTTCTCAAAGAACAAACTTCCACCTTATTAATTTTCTTTATGGCTTGTCTGTTTTCTATTTTGTTGACCGCTGCTCACATCTTATTCCCTTCCTCATACTGTTTTTTATTTTACTTTGTTCTTCTTCTATTAGCTTCTCAATGTGAAGCCTTAGGTTATTGATTTTAGACATTAGCAAATTTTTCTAAAATAATCATTAAAACTACAAATTATCTGCATTCACCAATTTTGATACGTTGGGTTTCATTATAATTCAGCATAAGATATTCTCCAATTTCAGTTATGATTTCTTGATTGATCGATGAAATACTTAGAAATGTACTGTTTACTTTGAAAATATTTGGGAGGTTTTCTACAGATTTTACTGTTGTTGATTTCTAATTTAATTTCATTGTGATAAGACATAGTACTCTGTGGGTGCTAATCATTTTAAATTCACTGAGACTTATTTTATGACCCAGCACATGTTCTTTCCTGTCTTGGTGAATGTCCCATGTGCACTTGGAAAAACGGAATGCATACCCTGCAATTGTTGAATATCATGTTCAATGTAAATTAGTTATGTCAACGTGGTTGGTACTCCTGGTCGGATATTCTTTGTCTTGTGTTCTAGTTTGCTAATGCTGCCAGAATGCAAAACACCAGAAATGGATTGGCTTTTATAAAAGGAGGTTTATTTGGTTACAAAGTTACAGTCTTAAGGCTGTAAAATGTCCATCAACAAAGGGTACCTTCACTGGAGGATGGCCAATGGTGTCTGGAAAACCTCTGTTAGCTGGGAAGGCACGTGGCTGGAGTCTGCTCCAAAGTTCTGGTTTCAAAATGGCTTTCTCCCAGGATGTTCCTCTCTAGGCTGCAGTTCCTCAAAAATGTCACTCTTAGTTGCACTTCGGATATTTGTCCTCTTTCAGCTTGTCTGGAGCAAGAGTCTGCTTTCAACAGCCATCTTCAAACTGTCTCTCATCTGCAGCCCCTGTGCTTTCTTCAAAGTGTCCCTCTTGACTTTAGCTCCTCTTCAAAACATCACTCACAGCTGCACTGAGTTCCCTCTGCCCATCAGCTCATTTATATGGCTCCACTGATCAAGGCCCACCCTGAATGGGTGGGGCGACACCTCCATGGAAATATCTCATCAGAGATATCACCCACGGTTGGGTGGGGCACATCTCCATGGAAACACTCAAAGAATTCCAATCTAATCAGCACTAAAATGTCTGCCCCACAAGATTGCATCAAAGAATATGGCTTTTTCTGGGGGACATAATACATTCAAACTGGCACATCTTGGATGATTTTTTTTCTGTAGTTATTCCATCAATTGCTGAAAGAGGGGTGTTAAAGAGAGGTGCTAAAATTTTCAACCATGGTTGTGAACTATTTCTTTCTTTAGTTCTGTCAATTTTTGCTTTGTGTATTTGGCAGCTCTGTTAGGTGTTTATACAAGTATGGTTGTGTCTTTTAATGAATTGGCCCTTCCATCCTTATGGAATGTCCCTCTTTTCCTCTGGCAATATTCTTTGACTGAAGATTATTTATCCAATAATAACAGTCACTGTATCCTTCTTATGGTTACTGTTTTCATAATAGATCCTTTTTCCCATCCAATTACTTTAACCAGTGTCTTTATATTTAAAATACCTCTCTCGTAGACTATATTTAGTTGGGTCTTGTGTTTTATCTGTTCTGATCATCTCTCCCTTTTCATGGAGTGCTCAGTCCATTCATATTTAATATAATTATTGATTTGTTTGGAGTTAGGGCTGTCATTTTACTATTTTTTCTGTTCATCTTGTCTGTTTTGGAATCCTTTATTCCTACTTTCCTGCCCAATTCAAGATTATTTAAATAATTTTTAAAATTTCATTTTAATTTATCTATTGACTTTTTAACTCATCTTCTCTACATTGGTTACACTAGGAACTACAGTATGCGTCTTCACGTCCCACAGTCTACTTGGAGTTAGTATTGTATCACTTTGTGTAGAACATAGGAACCTTACCAGACATATAAGTTGGGCTACTTACATCCCCATCCTTTATGTTACAGTTGTCATATATATTGACTCTGTATACATTATAAACCCCATAGTGAAATGTTATAGTTTTGCTTTAAATAGTCATATGTATCTTAAAGACATTGAGAAAAATAGTAAGCTTTATTTAACCACACAGTCATCATTATGTTCTTCATTCTTATCTGAAGGTCTGAGATTCTTTCTGGTGTAATTTGCCAACCATTTAAAGAACTTTAGCATTTCTTGTAATGCATATTTGCTGGTGAAAATTTCTTTTTGTTTGCTTTTATCTGAAAATTTTTTCTTTCACTTCCATTATTTAAGAATATTTTTTGCTGTTCATAGTTTTTTTTCCCTTTAATACATTAAAAATATTTTCCACTATCTTCTAGACTTCTTTGTTTCTGATGAGAAGTCAGTGTTCACTCAAATCATTGTTCCCTGTGAGTAAAGTCATTTTTTTCCCTGACTGCTTTTAAGATTTCCTCTTTGTCTTTGATTTACAAGAGCTTAACTATGGTGAGCTTTGATAAGGTTTCCCCTGTATTTATTCTGATGTGGGTTTTCCAAGCTTTTGAAATCTGTAATTGGTGTTTCTCATCAACTTCAGGAAAATTTTTTAATTAATTTATATTTTTATTAGAGAAGTTATAGGTTGAAAAAATCATGCAGAAAATACAGAATTTCCATATACCCCCACCACAAACACACACACACACACAGACACACACACAGTTTTATCTATTATTAACCCTTTGGATTAGTGTGGTACCTTGTTACAGTTGACAAAATAATATCATTATAATTTTAACAATAATTCATAGTTTGTGTTAGGATTCACTGTGTTGTGCAGTCCTATGGTTATTTATTTTTTTAATTCTAATAATATATATACAACCCACAATTTCCCCCTTTTAACCACCTTCAAGTGTAGAATTCAGTGCTGTTAATTACATCCACAATGTTGTACTAACATCACCACCCTCCATTACCAAAACTGTCCCATCACCCCAAACAGAAGCTCTGTACCAACCAAGCATTAGTTTCCCAATCCCGACCCTTTATTCTGATTATTTCATGTCAGCAAGATCATATAATATTTGTCCTTTTGTGTCTGGCTTATTTTACTCAACATGATGTCTTCATGGTTCATCCATATTGTAGAATGTACCAGTGCTTCATCCCTTTTTAGGGCTGAATAATATTCCATTGTGTGGACATATTTAATTTTGTTTATCCATTCATCTGTTGATGGACACTTGCGCTAATTCCATCATTTGGCAATTGCGAGTAATCTGCTATGAATATCAGTGTGCAAATACCTGTTTAAGTCCCTGTTTTCCATTCTTTGGGGTATATACCCTGAAGTGGGTTTGTGGGTCATATGGTAATCATATATTTAACTGTCTGAGGAACCACCAATTCGTTTGCCACAGTGGCTGCACTATGTTACATTCTCGCCGACAATGAATGAGTGGTCCTATTTCTCCACATCTTTTCCAACATTTGTAATTGTCTGTTGTTTTTTGTTTGTTTGTTTGTTTTTGTTTTTTTTTTAATACTAGCCATTCTAGTGGGCATGAAACGGCATCTCGTTGTGGTTTTGATTTACATTTCCCTAATGGCTAACATTGTTGAGCATCTTTTTATGTGCTCACTAGCCATGTTGATATCTTCTGTGGGGAACTTTCTACTCAATCTTATGCCCATTTTTAATTGTCTTTTGTGTTAAGTT
The DNA here is from genome assembly GCF_015220235.1 of Choloepus didactylus. Lineage (NCBI taxonomy): Eukaryota > Metazoa > Chordata > Mammalia > Pilosa > Megalonychidae > Choloepus > Choloepus didactylus. The sequence goes on from NC_051310.1 coordinate 11,529,747, forward strand.
GTAGGATTTCTTTATATATTCTGGATACTAAACCCTTATTGGATATGTGGTTTCCAAATATTTCCTCCCATTCTGTAGGTTGTCTTTTCACTTTCATGAGGAAGCCTTTTGATGCCAAAAGTTTTTAGTTCTAATGAAGTCCCATTTATCTATTTTTTTTTCTTTCATTGCTTGCGCTTTGGATATAAAGTCTAAGACACCGTTGCATAACAGAATGTCCTGAAGATGCTCCACTATGTTTTCTCATAGGAGTTTTATAGTTTTGGTTCTTATATTTAGGTCTCTCATCCATTTTAAGTCAATTTATGTGTATAATGTGAGATAGGGGTCTGCCATCATTCTTTTGCATATGAATATCCAGTTTTCCCAGCACTGTGTGTTGAAAAGACTATTTTTTCCCCATTGAGTGAACTTGGTAACCTTGTCAAAAGTCAGTTGGCCATAGATGTGAGGGTCTATTTCTGAACTCTCAACTTGATTCCCTACTGTATATGTCTATCCTTGTACCAGTGCCATGCTGTTTTCGCCACTGTGGCTTTGTAATAAGTTTTTAAATTGGAAGTGTGAGTCCTAGAGATCTGCCCTAAGCAATTGCAGCTGAGTGTCCAGCCACAAACTCAGGGGGCCCAGCTGCAGATTCTGGAGAGCTTCCTTATTAAGGCCCTGTGCCAGTTTGGATGTATTATGTCCCCCAAAACTCCATTATCTTTGATGCAATCTTGTGTGGACAGATGTATTAGTGTTGATTAGATTGTAATTCTTTGAGTGTTTCCATGGAGATGTGACCCACCCAACTGTAGGTGATAACTCTGATTGGATAATTTCCATGGAGATGTGGCCCTGCCCATTCAGCATGGGCCTTGATGAGTTTACTGGAGCCCTATATAAGCTCAGACAGAAGGAGTGAGCTTGTTGCAGATGAGAGAGCTTGAAGACAGCTGTTGAAAGCAGACTTTTGCTCTGGAGAAGCTAAGAGAGGACAAACACCTCAAGAGCAACTAAGAGTGAAATTTTTGAGAAGCTGCAGCCTAGAGAGGAATGTTCTGGGAGAAAGCCATTTTGAAACCAGAACTTTGGAGCAGACGCCAGCTATGTGCCTTCCCAGCTAACAGGTTTTCTGGACACCATGGGCCATCCTCCAGTGAAGGTACCCAATTGCTGATATGTTGCCTTGGACACTATATGGCCTTAAGACTGTAACTGTGTAACCAAATAAACCCCCTTTATAAAAGCCAATCCATTTCTGGTGTTTTGCATTCTGACAGCATTAGCAAACCGGAACAGGCTCCTTCCCTTTGGTTCTACTTCCTGCGAATTCCAACCACTTCCACCCCCCGGAACCCCAGTCTCTGACTCCTCACTCAGCGGCTCCGCCTGGGTTCTGCCCCACCCTGCTGCTTTCCGGGGCTCACCTCCCCTGATTCCTTCCCTCAGGTCCATGGCCCTGCTCTCCTTCCTGACGAACACCGGGAAACTGTTGTTCCATGATTTTATCCAGTTTTGCAGTTGTTTTTTGCCGAAGAAAGTCCATACTGTTCTGTCATGGCCAAAACGGCAGGCTTAGGGGACATATGTGAGATTTTTGTTAGAGTTATGATGTACACAGTGAAAAGGGACCAGAAGGGGTGGATTTTCACAGAAGGGAACAAAACAAACTTTAGCCAAAACCCAGATGGACAAAACAAACACCTACAGGGCCCCAGAGGTGTCCTTGAGCCCCTCCAGGCACTGCCCAGCCTCACGGGGTGGCGATTTTAGTTTCCAGCACCACGGACTAGTTTTTCCTGTCTTTGACCATCATATAAATGGAATCACACTGAGCACCTTTTCACTCAGCATCACGTTTGCGAGTGTGTTTTGCCTGTGGCCGTCGTCCTTGATTGCACCCCCTCAGCTTGGGTCCCATTCCCCTCCTGTGGTGGCTTGGAGCTGTGTGTGCCCTAGAAAAGTTCTTGTTCTTTTAATCCACTCCTGTGGGTGTAGACCTGCTGTGGGTGGGAACTTTGGTTTAGGTTACTTCAATTCAATCGAGACGTGACCCTGCTCATTCAAGGTGGGTCTTAATCCTTTACTGGAGTCCTTTATGTGAGGATAGAAGACAGAAAAAGCCCAGAGAGCTCAGAGAGAAATGCCCAAGAAGGTAGAAGACAAGGACACACCCACGGAAGCTGAGAGGAGGCCATGGAAGCCAGAAGCTGAAAGCAACGAAACCTGGGAGCAAAGGAGCAGCAGACGCCACCGGGTGCCTTCCCGTGTGACAGAGGAAGTCCAGGTATCATCCCATTGATGCTTTAATTGGGACATTTTCATGGCCTAAGATCTATATTATAAGCTAATAAATCTCTGTGGTAAAAGCCACCCCATTTATGGTATATCACATTCCAGCAGCTTTAGCAAACCAAAGCACCTGCCAATGGACATATTGATTATTTCCAGTTCTTGGCCATTGAAAACCATTATGGACATTCTTATACATGTCTTTTGGTAAACATATGTACTCTTCTCTGTTGGGTCTATATCTAACCAGTGGAAATGCAGGGTCAGAGGATGTGCTCTGGCAAACCATTCTACAAAGTGATTGTACCAATTTTTCACTCCCACATCCCCAGCAATATTTCACATTTGCTCACTTTTTCATTTTGGCTGGTCTAGAGCAGTGTCACATTGTGGTTTGATTTGCATCTCTCTGCTACCTAAAAGCTTTTTTTTTTTTTTCCATTTATTTATTGGAAATTTGGACATCCCATTTTGCAAAGTGCCAGGTCAAATCTTTTGCCTATTTTTCCATCCATTTACCTTGCCCCCGCCCCTACTTTTTGAAAAATTGGCACACTGGAGCTCTTTATCCAGATATGAGTCCTTTCAGATAGTTGAGCTGCAAAAAGCATCTCTTGGTTTCTCTTTTAACTTTCTTAATGGTAGCTCTGATGAACAGGAGTTTTAAATTGTAAAGTAATCCAATTTATCCATTTTTCCTTTATGCTAGTGTCCTGTTTAAAATATTTGTGCTCAGTCTACATTGAGGTCATTTTAAAATTATGATTCTGTCTTGCAATGTACCTTCTATCTTTTGTCTCAGCAGCCATGTGACAAAACATTCTCTCGTTTCTTCCTATAAATCACCGATAAGAATATTGAACAACAGAAGACTGAAGCCAGAGCCCCTTGGGGACCCACTGCAGCCCCCCCTCAAGAGTGATCCGGGCCTGTAACTCACTCCCCCCTCCTGCCATTACACAGATCATGGGGGGTGCATATCCCATTTCACCTTCCGGGGTAGCAGGGCAGCCTTTGTGGAGCATGCTGAACTCCAGACACATGCGGTGACGGTCCCTCGTCTGCTGGGCTAAGGCCCGCGACAGGGAGTGGCAGTGAGGTCAGTTTCCCACGGCCGCCTCGAGAAAGCCAGAGAACGCACGATGTCAAGTCAGGTTTTGCAGCACTCGCAAACTCTGAAGTTCCCCTTTTCTCTGGAATTAAATGTGTTCAGAGACCCTAAACCTTAAGAAACTGGCAGGGGCCCTTCAAATGACAGGCTTACCTGTGGATGGTTGCCTGGTAACGGCCTTTCAGGATGTCATCCCCAGGAACAGGGCACCTGCTGCCTGCTGGCTCGAGATCCAGACCGTGAGGGTGCAGGATGGGAAGGGAAGAGAGAATGAAGGGCCACCCCAGAGGGCTTCCTGGAGGAGGTGAAGCTGATCTGGGCTCAGGGCTGGTTCAGCAGCAGCAGAGTGGGTGGAAGGCGTCCAGGCAGGTGGGGGCTTGGGACAAGGTCCGGAATGGGGAAGAAGCATGGGTCCAGAGGGGTGAGGGGTCAGAGCAGCTGAGGGGCTGGCTGCAGTCTGGGGTTTGGGGGCGGTGTCGATCAACACAGTCCGAGCAATACAGGAGCCCAAGGGGTGGGGAAGGGGCCGCAACAGCCCCGCAGGCAGGTGGGAAGAGAGGACGAGGCACCAGGAGGGCAAAGGAGGGACACAGCAAGGCATGGAGAGGGTGAGGGTCAGCACGCAGGGTGACGGTCAGTAAATAGGCTGACGGTCTGCCTGCAGGGACAGAGGTCGTAGGGACAGAGGTCATAGGGCGCAGAGGGTCCTGGGGCAAAGGATCCTACAGGGACAGAGGTTGTAGGGGACACAGGTTCCTTGGGGACAGAAGGTTGGGTGCCCATGGGAAAGCCTCCAGTGGCGATTCCGGCTGATGTGCCGAGAGCGGACCCTGGGTCAGAGGAGCCAGTGCGCTGGAGCAGCGGGCAGAGGGGAGCCCCTCCCTGGGAAGAGGTGGGTCCTTCTGCCTTCCCAAGGGCGAGAGGAACCCTGGTCTCCTGTGCATGGGTCCAGCTCTCCAGAGGCCCTCACACCTGCAGTCAAGGAAAGCAATGCTGAGGGTAAACACCTGAAAGCCTAGTGTCTGAGACAGGCCTTCCCAGCCTCTGGGGGAGAAACTGAACCGGAGCGCTCAGTGGGCATCGGGTGGCAGTGTGTCCACTTCCGTCCCACACGTGCTGACCACGGCATCCCCGTGCAGGTGACACTTCCTCCCCACCCCGGCACGTCCCCAGGGGCCGGTGGGGCCTGGACATGCCCTTGGCTGTGGGCAGCGGGCAGCAGCACAGGAGACACAAAGGATGGGGGAGAGGAACACCCACCCCAGGAGCAGGGCCGTGGACCCTCCCTCAGGACGACTTCCCTCTGGGGGATGCAGCAGCCCCACCTCGAAGGACCCGAAACCTGTGGAAGCCACCGGCGCTGCCCGGAGGAGGGTCCACTGCCCCAGGCCCCAGGGGCGCTGCCCATCGGAGGTGCCTGCACCCGAGGAAACAGGCCCCGAGTGGGGTCAGAGCCAGGGGTCCTGGGCTGTGGGGCACATCCCAGGGCCCTCGGTGTCACCAGCACGGGGTCCCAGCTGGATGTGACGCTCGGGCTGGCATGGAGTTCCAGCTGGTCCTGACCCTGTGAGGATACTGGTGGGGTCGGCGGAGGGGCTCCGGGCCTGCTTGCTTCTGAGGTGCACCCCAGGACCCCGCCCCGGCCCCTGAGGATGGAGTGGGTGCCAGGCAGGGCCTGGAGGGCTGGGTCATGTCCCAGGCTGCCAGCCCCTTGGGGTCCCTGTGGGCCCCCAGGCAGGGCAGCACAGGGGCTTCCAGGGTGGGGGGTGGCTGCAGGGGAGCAGGGGAGGTGGACCCCTCCAGGGCCGCTCACGTCTTCAGCACCAGGGAGCTCTGTCCCAGGGGCAGCCTTGGCACAAGGTGCCTGAAGGTGATTCCTGGGCTCCTGGGTGCTGGGAGGGGTGAGCACCCTGGCCCCGGGAACTACAGCCTTGAGAGGACCTGATCCGGTAAGCAGCTGACATAGGCCCACCCTGGAGAGCAGATGGGGTCCTGTGAGCAAGAGGCCAGTGGCCCCAGAGCCCGGGTGGGTGGGATGGTCATGGCAGGGAAGTGGCTGTGAGGCCGAGCCCCAGGGCCAGGGGAACCAGCCAGGCACCCATCGGGCAGGTCCAGGTTGTGCAAAGGCCCTGGAGCACGTGGCAGAGGGAAAGCACAGTGGCGTTGAGATGGAGACACAGCGAGAGGCAGCCGGGCTCTGAGGGATCGGGTGGCATCATCGGGGATGTCCCTTGGAAACTGAGGGGCCAACGTGGGACGAGGGGCCGGGAGGATCTCCCAGTGGTGGCCGAGCCCAGGGCTCAGGCAGGTCGGGCCAGGCAGGAGATGGCTCTCGGGGAGCCCCAGCTCGGCCCCAGAACAGGGTGGGGGCACAGCCATGGATGGGCACTAAATCACAGTGATGCTCTCCAGCCGGCAAATACTCCAATTACACCGGGGTAATTTATTGATCCTGCGCATCAAGGGAGGTAATTAACATAAGTCAAGCGACTTCTCAGCGCTTGCAAATGATCCGCCTGTGATGCCCGCCGCCTGCCCACTCTTTGCCGGAGCCCCAGCCTTGCCCTGAGTGCGGCCCTGGCCGGTCGGACCCCCCACCCACCCGGCGAGGCCCCAGGGCCCTGCAGAGCTCTCTGCACCTCCCCCTACGCTGCAGCCCCGGCCTCCCCCCGGCTCCCGTCCTCATGGGGGTGCAGGGCCCAGTGGTGGCCGTCTTCCTGCTCCTCCCGGGAAGCCCACCCTAGACTGCTCCAGCAGCTCCTCCTGCCCCTCCTGCCCCGAGGGTGACCCCCAGACCCCCCTGCCACCTGCCCGTGTGTCCCCCCTTGGCCGAGTAGCAGCCGGTGGAAATGCCTGTGGGTTCTCCTCTGAGCCCAGCTGACTAATGGCCGCAGGGTAGCTGTGTCCTGATCCCCAGGGCCTGGTCACTGGTCACCTTCTGTGGTCAAAGGGGCCCTGCAGATGGGATTCGGCTCGGGGTCGGGGGACAGGGAGACCCTCCTGGACATCGCGGTGGAACCGACGTAACCACGACGGTCCTTAAAGAGGCAGGTGGGGGTCAGCGAGGAGGAGGGAGACGAGGACGGGAGCAGAGGGCACGGAGGGCCCAGAGGCGGGGGCCGGGGCCGCCTCGAGGAGCTGGGAAGGCCGGGAAACACAGCCCCCGGAGCCTCCAGAGCAGTGAGCCCTGCTGCCCCCCTTCCGACCTCCAGAGCCAAAAGACGACGACTCGGTGTGGTTTTAAGCCACTGACTCTAGGAGCCTCACCGTGGCAGCCACAGGAAACTAGATCCCGGACCCTCCCTCCTGGCCGTCCTTCCCTGGGGAAACTGCCCAAGGACAGCGGGTCCCACCTCGTCCCGCCTGAGGGATTCAGGACGCAGATCTCAAGCTGTGACCCGATGGGGTCCGGGACCCGCAGCCCTCGCTCAGCCCGCTGGGCCACCCCAGAGAGGCCTGGAAATGCACCCGGGGTGGGTGGGCGGCCTGGGGTCCACGCTGGGCCAGTCAGCCACGGGGAGGCCTTGGCGGCCGGGCAGGGCGGCCGGGGCTGCAGCGGGGAGAGGCGCAGGGGTGCGCGGGCGTCGCAGGGGCTGCAGCTCCCCCTCCCTGTGCAGCAAAACCAACACTTGCTCTGGGGTTGTCGCTGCTGCTGCGGGAGAGGCGCGTTCCTTTAATGAAGGCGTTTGACGGATGAATCTCGGTGCCGCAGCTGCTCCGGAGGAGTCGGGTGTGTGAATAAGAACAACACGGGGACGAGCTGGCTGCTGCACAGAGCGGGGGTGGAGGGGACGGCGGCAGGGGCAGGGGGCGGCCGGGCCTCCTAGTCCCGGGGACGGCGCCCGCTGGCCGGTCCCTGTGTGCAGCGTGGAGACGGCTGCGCGGGTCCCAGGGTGTGCGTCAGAGGCTGCGAGGCCGGGGAGCCCCCGGGAAGGGGTGAGAGCCTCTTGTGCGGGGCGATGGGGGCACAATGGGGCAGGGGTCTGGCTGAGCTGTCAAACAGCAAGACCCTCGTCTTCTCCCCAGCTGGACACACAGCCTGTCGGTGGAGGGGTCCCCTTGGAAGGGGCGACCCTCAAGGAAGAGTGAGGAGCTGGGTGGGTCTGAGGGCAGAGGGGTGACTGAGGGCATCCTTGCTGGGACCCTCTGGAACAGGCAGCGCCGGGTGCCCCAAAGAGGCAGCCAGGGACCAGAAGGGCCCACCCAAGCCTGCCTGGCCTGACTCTGATGCATCCCAGAGACCACCCGTCCCCTCTGGGCCCCCTACCCGCTGGGCAGCCCTGCTGCTCACATCCCACCTGCGTCCCCCACATCCTGGCAACAGAGGCCCCAACTCAACCTTAATCCCACCTGCCGAGCCCCTTCGGCCAGGTAAGGCACATTCGCCGGTGACAGGTTCCAGGGATTAGGCCCTGGCTCTCTCGGGGCCATTCCGGCCTTTGCCGTGAGGTCTCTCAATGCCTAGGAAGTGGCCTGTCAGTCTGGCTTTCTGTTCCTCAAGGCTGCAAAGTGGAGAGAATCGGAGCTGTCACAGGGCTGTGGGGGGCAGATAGATGCGCCAAAGTCCTCTGGCAAACATGACATTCTGTGACGCGAGGGAGCTGGACCGGGGCTTTCGCAGACCCTCGCCTGGATTTGCGGGGAGAGTCCAGGCGAGGGCAGGGGTCAGGAGGGACCAAGGCCACTGCAACCCTTGTCTGAAGTCGGACCAGGCCTGTCCGGCTGCCTGCACACCCTGATGCTGGCAGGGACCCTCTGGGTGCAGCCCACACTCACAACCACCCCAAGGATGGTTTTCACCCCTGCCACTTCTGCCGGAGGATGCCCCCCAATTATGGATTGAATCGGGTCCCCCCAAATTATGTTGCTCCAGGATGTGGCCTTATTCGGACCCAGGTCATTACAGGTGGATGAGACCGCATTAAGTGGGGTCTCACTGCAGCAGGGTGACTGGCGTCCTCACGAGAAGGGGAGGAGACTGGGGGAGCCTCCACGTGATGACACACGAGGCGGAGCTGGGTGAGCCGCGGCTGCAGCAAGGAGCATCAGCCACCCCTGGACTCTGTGCGTCCAGGCCCCAGCACGGCGAGGAGACGGCTGCCCCCCAGGCTGCCCCCAGGGGTTCCCCATGCATCCCCCTCCTTCACCAACATCACCAGCTCCCCCAGAAACACCGCCGGAGGCTCCATTCACCAGCTGTTGATGTGGAAGTCGTGATTTGCAAAATTGGGTGGAAATTCCACCAGGCGGTGAGGGCCTGACATCTGACACCGCTGAGACTCCCCTCGGGAATAATCAGCGCCTCTCCTGTAAGGCCCCTCACCTGCAGCCAGAACACGTTTAATATTTTTGTTGCAGGCCGTTTAACACGGGGTTTTGCTTCATGAGCTGTGGTGTGTAAACCTTATTTAACAGCCCCAGCAAGCATGTGGTGTATCCATGGCGGGTCAGTGCTGCGTCCATTCGGGGCTGTCAGCCCATTCCCCATAATCCCCCCGCAGTCCCCCGTGAGTTGGGGTGTAAAGACTCTGGGTGCCACTTACGGCTGCAGGGGTGTCTGTGGCCCTGCGGCCCTTGGGGAATGGGTGAGGGGAGCATGGGGGCCCTCGACTCCAGGCCCCCGGCCCAGTCCCCTGTGGGGAAGAACCGTCTGGACACGGGAGGCGTCGAGTTCCCATGGACAGGGCGGCCCATAGCAGGAGGGTCTCCCACAGCCTGGGGTCCGGAAGCCGCCTGCACCCTTGGCAGATCCCACAGCCATCGCCTGGAGCCCTTGCAGCCAGGCCATCAGGGGCCGTCCCGCCGGGGCTGAGAGTCGCCCCCCAGTCCTCAGCCCCACTCCTCTGCTCGTCCCCGGAGCCCACTTGTCACACATCCACTTGTCCCTGACAAATCGCCGCTTGGGGTCAGGCCCGGGCAGCTGGCGGGTGTCCAGATGATGAGTTCATCTTGCAAATCGGGGGTCCGGGTCTTGGCAGAACGGGGGGCAGGACCCTCCCCCACCGCTTCCCATGGGCTACAAAAGCCGGCCTCCCAACAGGTGCCCGGGATGCCCCTTTGTCACGGGCTGTCACCATGGAAACTGAGAGCTCTGCATTTGTCTGCAGTTGATGTGGTGACAGACAGAGAGCCAGGCAGGTCGCAGAACGGACCCCACAGCGAGACCGGGGTGGCAGGAGCCCCGAGCCCGGCCACCCTGGGCGCAGCCCCCGGGTGGCCTCAGGGGCCCCTTCCACCAGCGGGAGGCTGATTGGTGTGCGGTCACAGCCTTACCGTCTTTACCGCACTAATGGCCTGTCTGTCACGTCGCAAGCCCGGAGTAAGCAAATCCCCGCTCCGCAGCTGGAGACGAGGCGCTGCCGGCAGCGCTGGCACCGGCGTCCACCGTCCTCTCGCGCCTCCAGGAGTGACGGGGATGCCCCTGCTCCGGTTGGACGGTGGGGGTGGTAGCCAGGGAGGGTTGGAGGGGCCCACTGGGTGGCCAGCCCGACCTCTCCACCCCAGACGGGGAAACCGAGGTCCAGTGGGGTGGGAGGGCTGCCCGGGTCAAGGAGCAGGAGAACCCGGGGTCCGGGCGGCCAGGGCTGCGCAGCTTCAAGCAGCACTTGCTGTGACCTCATGGACTCGGGGTCAGGGATCCGGACAGCCTCAGGCTGTCCTTGAGGTGTCCTCTGGGGCTGCTGTCGAGGTGTCTACTGGGGCAGCAGTTAGGGTGTCCCCCAGGGCTGCCATCAGCCAAAGGCTCGACTGGGGCTCCACGTCTGAGCTCCGGCGCCAACTGTTGTCTGGAAGTCTCATCTCCTCGTGGCCGCTGCTGGGACGTCGGTTCCTCCGTGCGAGAGCCGCCCCGGGGAGGCCTCAGGACATGGCTGCTGACTCCCTGGGGCAAGGGCCCCAAGAGAGAGCAGGGAGTGTGTCCAGATGGGCCGTGGTCTGCTCTGGTCTGACCTGGGGAGGGGCGTCCGTCACCCGGGCCATGGTCGGTTCACGAGGAGGCATCGCTCGCTCAGGGAGGGGACTTTCCCAGGAGGTGGGGCCCCCGGGGCCCTGTCAGAGGCCGCCCAGCGCAGCCTCTCCCAGACCCAGCCTGGGACCCCCTTTCCCAGGGGAGCTTCCCCCCCTGCACAGCCCCTGCGGATGGCAGCCAGGCCCAGGGCCTGCCGGGGACCTGCCGGCTTCCTCGTCCACCCCTCTGCCCTCAGCCACAGGAACTGCCCACGGGGGTTACCTGTGACCCAGGCACGGCACTGGGCGCTTCCTCCCAACCGCCCCCGAAATGAGGAAACCGAGGCACAGGGGTCCGGCACCCAGCCCAAGGGCAGGCACGCGTCTGACCCGTCCACCCAGTCAGTCACCCCAGACCCCCAGTGGGTGGCAGAGCCTCACGCGCCCCTCAGCTCCAACCCTGAGATGCCACCGGGTCTGCCAGGTCCGGCTCATGGACGCTGCCTCTGAGGGTCGGGCAGGTGCCCCCGGGGTCCCCAGTGTGACCGCCCAGGGCTCCAGAAGGTCTCATGGCGTCCCGGCCACCCCTGCCCCGGCGTGGAGGCACCAACTGAACCGGGCGCCTGGGGCCCAGGCAGGACGTCAACTTGATGGCCCAGAACCCACAGCCTCTCTGGGTTTGGGGCCCTTGTGGGGTGGGGTGTCTCCAAGGCTGCACCCTGGGAAGCAGGGTGAGGAGGAAACCCCGGGGAGGAGTTGCTCGCCTGCTGTCTGGCCCAGACAGGCCACCTCTTCCATCAGGATGGGTTTCCTGGGGCGCCCCTGGGGTTCTCGTGTCTGACCCAAGCAAGGGGAAGGTGCAGGCTCATCAGCGTCACCCCCAAAGGCGGGAGGCCAGACCCCAGCACAGTTTCAGCATCACGTGGGTGCTAATGGCTGTGCAAGCCACTGTAGGAGCTTCACGGGGAGAAACCCCAGGGCTGTGAGGCAGGGGCGGCGGCCAGGCCTGCACCCCAGATTCCCAAGTCCACAGTCAGCCAAGGGAACCAGTCAGGGAGGGGAGCACTCTCTGCTGGCTGGGCAGGGGTCTTCCCACAGCAGGGGCTCCCCATGACACAGACAAGCTCCACCCCTGTCCTCCACTAGGGCCCTGTGGCTGGGCCTGGGGATGGGGCCACCCCGTTTACCTCAGGCCTGCTGCGTGATCCCCATTAAACTCTGCTTTGGCTCCAAACCCCACTGTCTAATTACAACGAGGGGCTCTACAGCTCCTGGTCCCCTTGTAGGATCAATTTTCCAAAGGACAGTATCACCCTCACCATACGCGGACACACACATACACACAGTGTGTCCCTCTGCAGGTGAGGCAGGGAGAAGAGCTAGAGCAAAGGAGGAGGAGGGAAGGAGGCAGGAGGAGGGACGGGGAGGAGGGAGGAGAGAGGAGGGATGGGGGAAGAGAGAGAGGGGAGAAGGGAGGAGGGAGAGGGAGGAAGGAGGTGGGAGAAGAGGGAGGAGGGAGGGGGAGGAGGGAGAGGGAAGAGGGAGGAGGGATGGGGAGGAGAGAAGAGGGATGAGGGGAGGGCTGACTCGGGCCCTGCTGTCCACTGTGGGTCCATGGCCAGGCTGAGCAGGAGGGCAGGCTGAGGGGCGCCCGGGGCTGCCACCCGCCTTACTGAGTGGGGGAAAAGAGCCCTGGAAGGAGAGCCGGGTTCCAGAGCGGCCCACTGCACCAGGCCATTAGGGGAAGGGGTGTGAGTGTGAGGGGAGGGCAGGGGGCTTGTCCCTCGGGACCGTCTTCATCCGACACTGAGCTCCATCACTACGGCCATCACCACTGACCACTGTTCCCCTCACTCCCTGAGGGGAGCCCAGGACAGGTTACCAGCAGCCCTCCCTGGACCCCCAAAGACCAGGGGCTGTGCAGAGGGCAGGCTGGGGGCAGAACCCCAAGCTTTGGAGGCAAAGGAGGTGCCTGTTTCATTCATCATAGCCCTCAGGGCCCATTTTGGGGCTTCCCTCAGGGTCTCCCCAAGCCACCCCCTTGGGTACAGGAGGGCCCCCACCCCCGGACCCCTGCCCTCCTGTACCCAAGTCCAGGAACCTGCACGAGCCACGACGGGGTGCTGGGCTGTCACATCACCCTTTCCTGGTGAAATCTGAAATTGCAGGGCCGGGGGGTGTGCGGGTGCACCGGGACAGAGGCAGGTGCAGGGGGAGACGGGCAGGGGTCTGGAGCTCAGAGGGCGGGCATCTGTCAGGGGGCAGCCCCAAGCAGGGGATGGAGCTGGGGGGCCAACGGCATCGGCGTGAGGGTCTCACAGGTGGCCAAGGAGCTCGAGCCTTTCCGGAAGGCAGCAGCCAGCCCGGAAAGAGGGCCCAGCAGGTGGAGCTGACCGGGCCCCTCACTCTGGTGGGAGTCGGGGTGCACGTCCCCTGCCCCCACCGGCCCCGATGTGCTGTCCTGGGCGGCCGGGCATGCTGTCCATGCTGCCTTCAGGGTGGACAAACGCCAAGGGCCAACCTCTGTTCTGACAGGGAGATTTATCCACCCTTGCAGGCCCCCCCCAAACAAGAAACTCCGAGGGCATCCCGTTCACCTTGGCCCTGTGGGGCAGGGGGACCTGGGGTGCCCCCAGGACTGGCTGCAAGGTTGAACCCCATCCTGGCCCCCCGCAGGCCCCACCCAGGATGGGAAGCAGAGCTGGAGCCAGGCCCACATCCAGTGGAAGAGACAGCAAACGAGCTTGCATTGGGGTGCCCAGGGGTCCCGGGGGGGTCTGTTCCCACCAGAGGTTGAGTGTGGTCCCCAACAGAAGTCTGGGGCTCCCTCCTCCCCGGCCAGCCCCTGCACCCCCTCCTGCCACTCCCGGGGCCTGGTTCCCATTCCGGGCCGTTCTTGTCCGGCTCGCTGTCTCCCAGCGTTCACTCGGGGCCTGAGGTCCTGGGAGGAACCAGCTGGCGTCCAAGAGCCAGAGGGTGGAGGTGGCAGGGGGAGCCCGGGGAGCCATCACCCCAGCCCTGTGACGCTGACGGGGGCTCTCATGGCCCCATGATGCTGACGGGGCCGATCTGCCCAGTGGCCCGGGCCCAGGGACTCCTGGAGCGGCCGGTCTGCTCGGATGGGCCTTGTCCATTGTCCTCTCCGGGGCTGACCCGGCAGCACCGGGACCGGGACAGAGCCTTCTTGGTCCCGAGTGGCCCTGATCCTGCGGTGGGGGTGCGGGAGGCCCCCCTGCCCCCCGCTGTGTCCACGGCCCCTAGCAGGAGGCAGGAGCCGCGGGGGAGGCAGGGCCCGGGTCCCGGCTCTGACCACTGCCGGGCCCCCCAGGACGGGGCGTGTGATGGTGCCTGGGGCCGGGGCCGGAGCAGGGCTTGGATGGAGATGGGATCGGGGGGGTGACGGATAAGCTGTCCCCCAAAAGCCACGTTCAGATCCCACCCCAGATCCCACACATGGGGCCGTATGTGAAAATAGGGTCTCTGGAGGTGGGATTCATTTGGATGAGGCCCTGGTCCCCTAGCACCCGCGTCCTAAGGAGAGGAGGTGTGGAGCAGAGACAGACGGACACAGGGAGAGGCTGTGGGAGGACAGGGGCAGGGATGAAAGGGCCGCGGCCACCAGCCTAGGAGTGTGAGGACGGCCGGCAAGCCCCGGAGCCGCAGGACAGGCGGGTCCTCCCCCAGGTCTCAGACGGAGCGCAGAGCCAGCCCCGAGCTGTGAGCCCACCGGCAGGTGGTTCTGAGCCGCCAGGTTACAGCAGCCCCAGGGGACGTGGGTGGTTCTGCCCTTGTGGGACGCCTGGGTGAGAGGTGAGAGGTGAGAGGAGATGAACAAACGAGGCTGGGGGGTGGGAAGGAAGATGCCTTGCAATGGTGCCGTGTTTGGAAATATTTTGGGCTGCCTCACTCTCAGGGTTCCCCATCTCCTTCCATCCTGAGTGCTCCATTCTTTTTTTTAATAATATTTTTTATTGTCAAATATACCATATATACATGGAAGTAATAACATCCCAAGTGCAATTTAACAAGTAGTTAGAGAGCAAATTTCAAAGAATATTACAGTTTACAACTCCATGGTTTCAGTTACTTCCTTAATGTAAAATATAACATACAGACAAAAAGGTAATATCTTTCAAAGTATGACTTAACAAGTAGATATATAGGACATTTCCAAAGTTATTATGGGTTATGTACCACAGTTCAGTTGTTCCCTTACTGTGAAATATAACATATATACAAAAAGGTATAGCTTTCACATTACCATTTAACAAGCAGCTATAGAACAAATTTCAAAGGATGCTGTGGGTTACATTTCCACCATTTCAATTCTTTCCTTCTAACTATTCTAATACACTAGCAACTAAGAAAAAGAAAATTATATGGAGATTCAGTATTCATCATCCTTTGTTAAATTCCATCTTGTCTCTGCTCCCCCTTCCTATAGTTCAATCACTTGCCCGATCTTCGAGGACGTCTAGGCAGTGACCACCCTGACCGGTTCACGTCGGAAAGGGCTGTCGACTCCGCTGAGTGCTCCGTGCCTGTTCCTCACCGTCCACTCTCCGGGGAGGGGGTCCACGCTCTGAGCTCTTGAGTGTCCTCGGGGTCTTTTCCTGCCTGCAGAGGAGACTTCGCCCCTTCTCTCCGCGTGTAGATGTCGTTCCCCTTCGCAGGTGCAAATCCCCCCCTCCCACCGGGGTCAGCCGTGGGCCCCCGGGGCACAGAGCAGGGCCCCCGCCGGAATCACTGTGCTCTTTGTGGCCCCACGACGCGACCCCACGGCGTTGCTTGTGTGCATTTGTGCGGCTGTTTCTTTGCCTCGCCATCATGTTTTTCAGATTCATCTGTGCTGCATGTTGCGATAGTTTGTCACTTTCATCGCCGCAGTTTCCTGCTCTGTGCCTGTACCACGATTTATTTATCCGTTTTATCATTGACGGGCGTCTGAGTTTCCCCAGTTTGGGCTGTTGCCAAGTATTCTGCCGTCACCATCATTATCTGGGTCTCGGGGCGCCCACGTGCCCGTCCCTCTGGTGCACGCCCAGGAGCAGAGCTGTCGGAGCCGCGCAACGTTCCCGATGTGCCCGACGGTGTCAGCGCTGGGTGTGGCGACTCGCACATCCCCCGTGCACGCGTCTTCGTGCCCAGGCCTCACAAACACCCTTAGTGCCACTCTTTGCCTGTTTCACCCCTTCTGGTCAGTTGTGTGATACCTGATTTTAATCTGCATTTCTTGGTAAATGGTGACCTTGGGCATGTTTCTGTGTTCACTGAGCATTAGGTCTGTTAAGTGTCTTTCCCTCTTTCCCTGGTCCCTCTTTTCTCCTACTGGTTTGTCAGAGCCCATTTTTCCCTAGAAACAAGCCCTTTGTTTGGTGTATATTCCATGACCACCTCCGCCCCGTCGTGGCCTGCCTTTTAAATCCTCCACGAATGGTATCTTCTGATGCACTGAAGTTCTTAATTTTAATGAAGTCAAATGTATCAGTACTTTCCAATAGGATTAGTAAAAATAAAAATTGTTTTGATCCCAAGACCATGAAGCTTTTCTTCTAAATTAACTTCTAAACACTTGATTATTTTCCCTTCTCACATTTAGATTGTCAGTGGCATAGAATTGCTTTTTGTGTATGTTGTGCAGTGAAGTTCAAGTTCATTTGTTTTCCCCTTGGATATCCGTTTATCCCAGTACAATTTATGAGCAAACCATCCTTTCTCCCTCGTCAGGGCTACATGTTTCATAAATCAAGCACTTATATATGCACGTGTCTGCTTCAGGTATCTACGCCCATCCAATGATCGATGCATCCATTTTTTGGCCAGTATCACACTCTCAATTATTAGAACTTGACAGTAAATTTTACAATCTGGCACTGCAAATTCCTCCTTCTCCTGGTCGTTTTGTGTTATAGATATTCTTGGTTCTTTATATTTAAAATAAATTGTAGAATGTCCTTGCTATGTTACACACATGCACACACACAGAGGGAAAGAGAGAGAGAGAGAGAGAGAGAGGGAGGGAGGGAAAATCGATAGGGATTTTAAGTAGTATTGTGCTGAAGTATTAGGCTGATTTGGGGGAGAATTTACATCTTTGAAACACTGAATCTTATAATCCATGAGTATAATTTTCTTGGTCTTCTAATTTAAAAACAAATCATGCCAGCAATGTTTCATGGATTTCTGAATAAATGTCTTATCCGTATTTTGTTAGGTTCATTCCTACATCCCTAAGTACTTGGTAATTCCCGATACTACTCTAAATAATGTCTTTGTTTTAACTTTATTTTCTAATTGTTGAATGTGGGCATAAAGAAGCATAGTTGAATTTTGTGTATTAACTTTCTAACCAACAGTCTTTCTAAAGTCTCTGACTGAAGCTAACTACTCACATGTAGAGTGTCATAGTTACCATGTACTTGACCATCTTATCCACAAATAGCAAAGATTCTGCTTCTTTCTTTTCTCATCCTTCTACTTTTTTTTTAATTAGAGCCCTCATCTTGTTTCATACCACAAAGCGAAAGTTTCACTCTTCTTCTATTATATGTCATGTATTTTATAAAAATCTCTGTTATCAATTAAAGAGTTCTTTTCTATTCCAGGTTTGCTAATGGATGTTTTTATTGTGATGGATTTTGAATTTTATCAAATTCTTTTTATTCATCTTTTGAGATGATCATATGATTTTTCTCTTTCAGTGTCTTTCCAGAGGTCACTGCATTTATGAATTTTTCTAATGTTTATTTAACCTTACAATACTGAAACAAAGGCAACTTGATCATGACCTAGTGTCCTTTTTAAATGTCGTTGGATTCAGTTGTAATGTTTTCCTTGAGATGCTTGCACTTGCATTTGCGTGTGACGTTAGCAGACAATTTTCCCATCTTACACTTTCCTTTTTGCTTTTGTATTGATGTTCCGCTCACCAGGTAAAATAAAGTAGGAAGAGCTCATTATTTTCCTATTCTCTGGAGGAGTTTGCACAAAATTGGTGCTGCTTCTTCCTTGTGTGCAAGGTTATTTCAGCTTAGAGGGGAGGTTTTGATTTACAAATTAAATTTCCTTCATCGTCATAGGTAGAGACTTTTGGTTTACTATTTCCTTTTCTGTCAGTTTCAATAAATGCGTTTTCTAGAAATTGTCCACTTCATCTAATGTTTCAAATTTATGAACATAAATTTGTTTACAATATTCACTTAAACTTATTTCATCTTCTTAAATGCATGATGTCTGTAAAGTCTGCAGAGATGCCCTCACTTTCATTTCTAATGTTGGCTATTTACATCTGTCATTTTCTTCAAACTTCTAGCATTATTTCATTTTTCATATTTTCAAAATATTGTTTTCTATTTCATTGAGTTATGGTCTTATTTTTATTATTCTGATCCTTCTGCCTTTGATCCCCTATTTCCTAATTCATTGAGCTCAATGTTTGACTCATTCATTTTCAGACTTCCTTTTCTGATATAGCCACTTAAATCTATAGAGTTTTATCATGAAGTATTTTTTTGTCGTTTGGCTCAAAATACCAATTTCTGTTATGGTTTCTTCTTTGGCTGGCGGGTTATTTGCTTGAGCTGCAGATATCTAGGTATTTCTTGTCATCTTTTTGTCATCTATTCCTGGCTCAGTGGCATTGCGGTTAGAGAATGGTCACAGTTTGGAAAATTCCCGGACCTTGATCTTGCTTGGTGAAGACGACTGCCCAGTTGTCACCAGCACCCCTCTCTGGGGACAAGGCCCCACAGAGTCCTGCTGCCCATGGCCCCAGCAGCTCCGTGGATTAGCAAAGGCACAAATATGAGCTGGGGGTGGAGGGCAGGGCTGGGGGTCACCAGGCCCCCAGAATTCTCCTCTCTGTGTCCATCCTGTCCAGATGGTGAGGGAAAGTCCTTTTTGAAGGAATCAGATGATCGCTGTTGGACAAACGCGCCTCGCGGGAGTCCTGTGAGCCACATCTCAGCCTGATTTTCTGCTCTGGGCACGGCTTGGGCTGAGGACACTCCCAGTGGCCAGAGAACCAGCTGTGGCTTCACGGTTGAGTGAGGACCTCACAGCCCACTGCCCTGTAAATAATGGCCCCTGCTGTGTCCAGTGGCTTGGACAGCACTCACTTTATTCTGGTTGTCTCCAAATCAAAGTGCACCCCTGGCAGCTGCTGAACATTCCACTTGCTGAACTGATTCTCCTCCCTCCTCGGGCTGGACAGAGCTGAGGGACAGCTCTGTCCCCACCAGAACCCCAACAGATTGTCCCCCAGAATGGATTCTCCAGTAAAACGTGAATCCTTGGCACTCTCCTCACTGAAGCCCTAATTTTTATAGTCGGGAATGGACAGAGGATGGGACAGCTGTGGGGGGGAGAGAAAGGGGAGTGTCCCCTTCATGGTGAGAACAGGAGGGGGTTCCTCGGACCCCCACGGCAGGGGATGGGGCAGCAATGCAAGGAAGGACTGAATCACAGAGCAGACGGACACCGGAGGGGACTGGCCACTGCTGGCACCACCCCCTGCCCAAGCCTGGGAGGTCAGGCTGAGACCCCAACCCCAGCTGTGGCCTGGGCCAGCACTTGCTCTGATGACCAAGCATCTAAGTCCCTGTTGTCACCTCAGGCAACGGCACGGGGTTCTCAGGGGGCACCAGCCTGGCCAGGGCATCGGAGCCCCACACAGAGAAGACGAGAGAAAGCGCAGGGAGGCCCCAAAACTTGGTTCCAGCCTGTGCCCTGGGAGGACTGCCCCCGTCTCCCCGGGGTAGGGTCCGCAGCCCAGGCTTCCCCCACCTTGGCCCCATTGGTGCCCTGGGCTGGATGGTAAATCATCGGGGGCATCCCGTGCCCTGGAGGGTTAGCAGCTTCCTGGCCTCCACCCACCACACACCAGCAGCCTTTCGCCCCGGTTGTGGCAGATGTTGCCAGATGTTCCCTGGGAGACAAAAGTGCCCCTGGTTAAGCTGTGGGCCAGGGTTGCACCAGGGAGGGGGCCTGGCCCAGAGTGGGGGCCCAAGCCGGAGAGGAGAAGGGCTCACCCCTCGCCCATCTCTCACAGCAGGAAGGACCGTGGCAGGGGCAGTCTGGCCCCTACTGGCCATCAGGCCAGTGTCCCGAAGCCACGGACCCCACTCTCCCCTCAGGGGCCCAGAAGCAAATTCCGGGCATCTGCTCCCTGAGATCCCAAGGCCGGGCCCGGGTGGGCCTGCACAGGCCTGGGGGGCTGGGGCCAGGTTCTGTGGGGCCCACGGGAGGCAAGGCCAGGCCCCCGAGCACTTTCCAGGCTGGAGCATCTCCTCAGGGCAGCGGAGCAAGCAGTGGAGGCAGCACCCAGGATGAGGCCCCACCTGCCCCGTGGCCATGGGCCCCGAGTTCTGGCTTGACCCTGGTGTCCGGCTGGGAGACCCGATGAAGTCACTCATTCCAGCAACAAGCTTCTGTGGCGCCTGAGCTCACCCGGCCTCTCTCTGGGCTCGGGACACAGCACTGAATGCTCCTGGGGCAGGCACGTCATGGCTTCCTCCTGGAACATCTTCTGCCTGAGCATCACCTCCCCCAGGGAGTCCTCCCTGATTTTCCATCCAGGCCAAAGCGCCGCCTTCTGCTCTGCTGAAAGAGTCCCAGAAACACCACGTCCCTCTGCCCCCTTCGCTGCCCCACTGGGGAGGGGCTGTTCATGCCATCGTCTGTGGGTCCCTCCGCAGCTCAGGCCAACTCTGCCCACGCACTCAGGCCTCTGTGTTTTGCCTGGAAAGTGGGGTCCATGAGGCACCCAGGTGGGAAGGAAGAACGGGGTCCTCCACGGAAGGAGCTCTCAGTGCCAAGCTGGGCCCCAGGGCTGCGTCCTGCTGCACCCTGGGGGCTCCCCCCATGGAGCCGGCTCCTCGGACCCAGGGGCCCAGCCGGTGGGGCCCCTCCTGGCAGCCCCTGTTCCCTCCGCAGACCTTTCCCACTCGGCATCACGTACCCCTCCCTCCCACCTGGGTGTAAACCTGCAGCCCACGCCCCCACCCCCTCCCATCCCTCACCCTGCACTCCCCAGGCCAGAGAGGGGGGAGGATGGGGAGGAGCCAGGCCACATCCTCCCCAAATTTACCCCCTTTGCCCAGGGCCCCTTTGTCCTCAGATGTCAACCTGGGGCTTCCGGGGACAACAGCGGGAATGGTGGGGGTGGGGAGCAAATCTGGATGGATCCAGACAGGTGTGGGGGGGTGGTGCATGTCCAGGTCCCTCCTCACGTGTGCCTGGCTGAGCCGGCCACCAACTGCATGGTGCCTCGGTTTCCCCAACTGTCCACAGGGATGTCTGCCCACAAGGCGGAGGCCAGGATCAGGGGACGTGAACAGAGGGTCCGGCACACTGCTGGCACCACCGTTGGGCCCTGCACTCGCCTGCCACACCCGCCAGTCCCAGCCTAACGCAGCCCCCGAGCCCTCAACAAGCCTGGTCTTCACCCCGAATCTCTGAGGACACATACTGGGGTCAAAGAAACCTTCAAAAAAGAATACTTTGCAGTATAGGCAGGGGTTTCTAACCTGCAGGTGTAGCCCCCAGACTCACTGACCTTCACAGAACCCCCAGACTGGAAGCCAGGACCCTGAGATCCGGGGATCCCCAATCGGCTCCAAGAGGCATGGGGGTCTTTCCCAGGACCTGGTCTGGAAGCAGAAAGGACCTAGGCCCCCCACCCCATAGAGTCAGGGCAACCCTCCCTGGTGCAGCCCCTCCTGGCCCATCAGCCCCTCAGTAACCAAGTGCCCCCCCCCCAAGCCAGGACGCTGCAGATTTCCAGAACAGAGCAGGGTTTGATCTGGACTCGAGCCTTCCAAAACATGAGGCAATAAACGCGTGTTGTTTAAGCCGACCCATCGTGTGGCATTTGTCATAACAGCCTGGCAAAATCAGACAAAAGCTTTTGCTCCACTTGGGTGTCGTTCACTTATTTCCACAAAGGCGATGAGCAAAACCAATGGTCGTTGTAAGCTGCTAAGTTTGGGCTTGGCCCCGTACGTAGCAGTCGGCACCCGGAACACGGTTTCGTACGTGGAAGTGTGGGTGCTGCCGTGGTGTAGACTCAAAGGCGTGTCGTGGGTTCGGGGCCAGCAGGTGCGAGGGGCGTCCTGGCCCTGGCCGAGGGCTGGGCGGAGAGGGTGACGCTGCAGAGGCTGGAGACGTGCGGGGGGCCTGGGGTAACGAGGGAAACGGAGAGGGCTCCCGGTGGACGCGGACATCGGGTCGGCTGCGGTTTCCGCCAGGCTTCGTCCAGCTGCCCGTGAAGAAATGCAGAGAGAGAGGTGAGTAAAAGAAGACACGTTAGGTTTCTTAGCAGAATTTAGAGGAAAGACAAAGGAGCCAGGACCTGCTGGGTTCAGATAAAACAGTCTCATCCTCAAATCCTCTCAACCAAAGCTCCTCCACATGGGCCGTGACGTCAGGTGAGATGCGCAGCTGCGGAAACGGGCTCTTGTTTGGATCTCCATGGGGTGAAAGCCTTGTCTCCCAGACCCTCTGAAGCCCTAAGGGTGTGCCCGCCACCCGCCACCCACCCAGCTGACGATAGGGCTTTCTGAAGATTTTAGGGTGTCGTCCCAGGAGTGAGAAGGTGATGTGGGGGGCAGCAGTGTCTCACGGCATTGGTGATCAATCCCAGGGACCCCCTCAGAGCTTTCTGTGCAGACCAAGAGGGACAGTGGCACGTGGAAGGGGCCTCTCGCCTCCTCCATTGGCAGGAAGGGGCCAAGCTCCCCTTCAGCTGGAAAAAGAGGAACGACTCAGGAAGCAAAACCAGCAAAGCAGAGGTGGGGCCGAGCTGGTCAAGGAGCTGGGCTGGACCCCAGCTTTGCAGTGCTCCCCACTCCCCGGCTCTGCTGGCCGGAAGAGGCTGCTGTGATGACTCCGGGGATCTCACTGCTGGACGGAAGGGCAGTGGGGCAGAACCCTGCCCTGACCCTGGCACCGAGATCCTGGATCTAAGCCAGGACCCAGTTGGAGGAGATTTGGGGGCCATGAGAGGGTTGTGTGTGTTCTGCATGTGGAGGAGCGTAAACCATTTGTGGGCACCAGCAGGCTGCAGTCGAGCAGAGAAGGGTGGAAGTCCCCCGGCTCGCCTCCGTGCAGCTGCCTCCAGAAGGACATGTGGCGGCACCGGCCTCGGGGACTTCTGAGACAGGGTCAGAGGAGACCTCGCTGCCCTGCCCAGCTCACCCTAGGGAGAGGCCAGAGACCGGAGAGGCCACAGGAAGACACGGACGCCAGCAGATCCGGAAGGGCAGGCACAAGGAGCGGGAGGCGGCCATGCGGCAGGGGCAGGGTGACAAGCCAGCACCAACCACCGCTCAGGAGAGAGGACCCGGCCAACACCTTGACTTGGGGCCTCTGAAACCACGAGGCAATCAGGGCTGCTATTTAAGTGGATCCACTGTGTGTGTGTGTCATCGTGGCCCTGGACTGTCCCCGTGAGAGCCAGGGGTCTCGGAACACTCAGATCACACCTGAGGGCCGTGTCCTCCTGCAATGACGCTGGACTTGGCCAAGGGACTCAGTTTAGCAGTGGAGCAGCAGCGACTGTGATGGTGGCAGAGGCTCAGAAAGCACCCCGGGTTCGTCTTCTCCTGCTGCTCAGGGAACCCCGTGCCCACCGCAGGAATGCCCAGACGAGCCTGCTGGATGGCGAGAGAGGCCCCACACCCAGTCAGCAGCCACCGACCACAGGCCTGTGAGTGGGGCCGCTGAGGCCATCCGGCCGCAGCCCACCACAGCTGACCGTGGCTGGGCGAGCTGCAACGAGGTCAGCGACCGCCCAGGAGGGAAGGACCCCACAGCATCACGGGTGACACAGACGGGGAGCCGTCACTAAGGCTATAGGCGTGTGGTGCACAGTAAAGTGGCCTGAGACGGTGCCGGTCTGCCCGGGGCTCACGTCCTTGTCATCAGGTCATCAAGGGGGCTAAGCCAGGAGGCCACGTCCTACGTGCTACCTGCATTTAAGGAAGAGATGGGGTCAGAGGCAAGGGACGCAAAGCCTGCAGCCTCACGGCAGGGCGGCTGACTCAGAGATGACAAATCCAAGATTCCGAGAGCAACCCTCCCCAGGTGAACCAGAAACGACCCCACAGGCCTGGCTGCCTCGGCCTAAGGTCTCGGGAGGGGGAGGGCATGTTGTGGGGGGAGCCACCCCTAGCAATCCCTGTCATGAAGGACTGGGGACTGGAATCCACCTCAGTGGCCTAAAAATAATTTATTTAACAGGGTTGTGGGGGGAGGGTGGTGCCTTCCAGAAGGTTGGCAAAAATATATGCATATTTTTATATTTTTTTTCCCTTGGGAAAATCACTTTCAAGATAAGCCTCAAAAAATTCTCACAGATAAACTTTATTCTCACAAATGATCGAATTTGAGCTAACAAACAACATTCAAAACCATCCAAGGAAATAAGCCACCTTGACAGAGCATCAGTAAAAAACTGAACCTGATAGTCCCATCAGCAGTACCAGACCCAATAGGACTTCAGAAACTGGAGTGACCAGATGCAAAAATTTTTTAAGTGTGTTCAATACTTTTTGAATAAATTTTTGGGGGATTGAAAATATAATGTCATAAAAGAGAGACTGCTAAAGATGACCAGAAAGACTTGAAGAAAATGCACTTCTAGAAAGAAAACTTTGATCATTGAAGTCAAATATTCAAGAGAAGGTTAAAATAGTGGATTAGATACAGCAAAAGAGAGAATTACTAAACCAGCAGACAGAACTGAGGAAAGTACTCAGAGTGCACCTTGGGGAGAAAAGAGGCAGAAAACAGTAAAAAGATACTAGAGGACGTGGAGATGAGAACGAGCAGCTGTGCTGGTTGCCTTCTGTGGGCCCTTCAGCCCGGTGGTGCCTTTGCCTGTGATTCTGGTTGGGTTTGGACAACTGGAAGCACTGACAGGAGAAGAGCAGGATAGAGAAGTCTGAGTACATCTATTCCCCCAACATCTCCACGTGAGGTGACTTTGAGGCTGTGATTCCCTCAACCAAAAATCACGGCCCCCGTAAGCCGGCCCCCCCCTCACAACCACCAGAGTCTCCCGTGCTGCCCCCCTCCCTATGCCCCTCGAGCCTCGAAGGGGGTAATGCCCTCACTTCTGCCCTCACCAGGCACCTCCCACCCTCTCCGCCCCTCCACTGCTCAGGGGTTAAGCCCGTCTCAAATTACCTAATTTGGAAGCTTAATATGTTTGCTTTCAGGACACAGATAGAGAAGCCTAATTCATGTCTAATCAACGTACCAGGGAAATACAGATAATAGGGGAATAAGGAACGGGCAAAAGTTGAGGAAAGAATGGCTTAGATTTTTTTCACAGTGGATGAAAGACACCAACTCTCAAATTCAGGATGCTCAAGGAAAAGAAACTCAAGCAGGACAAATGAAAAAATATCTATACCTAGACATAGTACAGCCAACCAGGAAAGCACTAAAGGCAAAGAGATCTTAAAAGTAATGAGAGAGACAGACAGAGTCTACAAAGGAATGAAGGTGAGACAGACTTGGAAAAAAATGCACTTCCAGAAAGAAAACTTCATTCATTGAAATTAAATATTCAACAGAAGGTTAAAATAGTGAATTAGATACAGCAAAAGAGAAAATTACTAAACTGGCAAAGACGGAAGCCGGAAGACAATGGGATGACGGCTCGAGGTACTGAAGTAAAACCGCCGTGCACCTGCAGTTGTGAGACTGCACTGAAGAAGGGGCACAATAGAGACGTTCTCAGACAAATGAAACACACAATTCACTAAGAACTGGCTCTTGTGAAACTAACTGCTAAAGGATGTACTTCAGGGGAAAAGTGATCCCGAGATGAATGATAAGAAGGAATAGTGAAAATGGTTAACTAGTGGTTACATCAGAATATATATTTGTAAGACAATAAAAGTTGCATCTAATTTATGGGCTTAATATTGAACATAGAATTAACATCCTATAAAATAATAGCATATATATATATTAGAAAGGAGTTGATCTGAGTTGTCTTGACTTTGACTTTACGTTAAATATGAATGCTAAAATTGCCAAAGCAGTCATTAAAAGAATGGAAATTATATAGTTGATGTCTAAACACATAGATGGTGGAAATGAAATGGGAGAAAACCCTGAATCCAACTAAGAGAAGGCAGGAAATTAAAAATAAAGATGGAGATAAGGAGGGACAAACCAAAATTACAAAGATGGGAGAAGAGAATACAAATTAAATTAGTAGCCAGAGGTATAAATGGGCATAATATTCCAGTTAAAAGACAAATCTCTTTAGACTAGATTTAAAAAAAAAAATATCCAGTTATATGCTGTGTACAGAGATCCATTCTGCAGCCCTGATGCCTCAATAGATGGAGACAATAGCTGCTATCACACAAAGAGACGATGAGACATAAGTTCCTCCAGTTAGAAGGAACTTCTGTCTGTGTTATTGACAAAAACAAAGCAAAACAAAATAAATTGAGAGTGCATCAGATCAAGCCACTAAATCTAACACTAATTTACAGGAATAAATGCGACAGCGGTGAGCAATGAGCAAATCCACATTATGGGCGTGTCCGCACCACAAATGACCCTGTTTCCACATTTTTTTAAAATGCAAGGGAAAACCCAGCGAGCTGCAGGAGGATTCCACAGGGTAAAAGGGACTCCAGGGTGGCTCAGAGCCGGAAGTGTTAGCATTCCGGGGAGCACAGAGGAAGGGCCCGGGAGGTTACGGCCTCACCGCCACGTACATCCCACCCCACGGAGGAGGACGTAAGCCCCACTTCTCAGTGAGGAGTGTCTTCTCAAAAAATAAACTCATTGCAGGATAATTTATGTTCACTGAAATTCAATCACTTAAAGTGTACCATTCAGCAAGTTTTGACAGATAATTACATCTGTGAAACCCCCACCAAGATGGAAATACAAAGCATTTCCATCACGCCCCAAAGATTCCCCGAGCTCCTTTGCACCCCACCCCCCACCCTCAGCCCAAGGCAGCCACAGGCCTGCTTCCTGCCACCATGGTTTCATTTGCTAGAATTGCATATAAATTAATCACTCGCTATGAATCTTTTGGATCTGGATTTTCTTCATTCAACATAATGATTTGAGGGTCATCCACGTTGTGTAAATCAGTGGTTTAATCCTTTTCATTGCTAAGAAGCATTAAGTAGCATAATGGTTGGGAGCTGTGTGTACCCCAGAAAAACATGTTCTTAATCTTAATCCGTTCCTGTGGGTGAGACCCAGCGTAAGCGGGAACTTTTGGAGAGGTGATGTCAGTTAGGGTGGGGCCCAGCTCAGGCAGGACCGGGTTAATCCTACTACTGAAGTTCTTTATAAGCAGAATGAATTCAGACTTCTCTCTCTCGAGAGAGAAAGCCGCGAACAGAAGAAGCTGAAATCAACGGAACCCGGCAGAGAAAGAGAGGCCGGGAGAGGCCGCCGTGGGCTCACGTGCAGAGGAGCCCAGGGCGGGGATCGCCGGCAGCTGGCCCAGAAGCCACAGTCCTCGGGAGAAAGCCACGCCTCGATGATGCCTTGATTTGGACATTTTTCCAGCCTCAAAACCATGACCAAATAAATTCTCATTATTTATGCTGAACCATTCATGGTATTTGCTTTGAATGGCTCAGGAAACTAAAAGAAGCAGCATTCCACTGCACAGATGCACTACACAATGTTACAACAATTGGTTCATTTGATTGTGGAAACTCAGATCAGGTGATTTTGAATAAAGATCCTGTGAACATTCTTGAGCAGGTCTTTATGTCAGTGTAAGGGTCATTTTCTTGAGTAAATACCTGGGAGAGGAGTGGCCGGGCTGTACGTCCACACCCCAGCAGCCAGCCTCCCGGCTCACACTCCCCGCTCACAAATTCTTGCCATTCTAATGGGTGTATAATGGTGCTTCAATGTGGTTTTAAGATGTGTTTTCTTTTTTTTTTTTTTTTATCATCTCTCAATTTGTTTTTATTTTTTATTTTTTATTTTTTAATTTTTATTGAGATTGTTCAGATACCATACAATTATCCAAAGATCCAAAGTGTACAATCACTTGCCCCTGGGTACCCTCATACAGCTGTGCATCCATCACACTTAATTTTTGTTCAATTTTTAGAAACTTTTCATTACTCCAGACAAGAAATAAAGTGAAAGATGAAAAAAGAAAAAAAGGAAAGGAAACTCTAATC
The DNA here is from genome assembly GCF_015220235.1 of Choloepus didactylus. Classification (NCBI taxonomy): domain Eukaryota; kingdom Metazoa; phylum Chordata; class Mammalia; order Pilosa; family Megalonychidae; genus Choloepus; species Choloepus didactylus. The sequence continues at coordinate 11,557,269 of NC_051310.1, forward strand.
CTCCCATATCCCTAACCAACCCCCCTCAATTAGTATTGATATAGTACATTTGTTACTGTTTACAAAAAAATGTTGAAATACTACTAACTGTAGTATATAGTGTGTAATAGGTATATACTTCTTCCCTATATGCCCCTCTATTATTAACTTCTAATTGTATTGTCATACATTTGTTCTGGTTCATGAAGTGATTTCTAGTATTTGTACAGTTGATCATGGACATTGCCCACCATAGGATTCAGTTTTATACATTCCCATGTTTTGACCTCCAACTTTCCTTCTGGTGACATATATGACTCTGAGCTTCCCCTTTCCACCTCGTTCACACACCATTCGGCGCTGTTAGTTATTCTCACATCTTGCTACCAACACCCCTGTTCATTTCCAAACATTTGAGTTCATCCTAATTCAACATTCTCCTCATATTAAGCAACCACTCCCCATTCTTAAGCCTCATCCTATATCTTGGTACCTTATATTTCATGTCTATGAGTTTACATATTGTAATTAGTTCCTATCAGTGAGACCCTGCAATAATTGTCCTAATGTGTCTGGCTTATTTCATTCAGTATATTGCCCTCAAGGTTTTGTCATCAACCCATTTTTTTTTTAATATGGTTTTGTTCACTCACCATACATTCCATCCCAAGTAAATGATCGATGGTTTTCTGCATGGTCACACATTTATGTGTTCACCACCTTCACCACTATCTATATAAGGGCATCTACATTTCTTCCACAAGGCAGGATGGAGAGTCAAAGAGGTAGGAGCAAAATGAAAGAGGAAAAAAAAAATGACAGCTAGGAAGCAGCAAAAGGAAAAATAACCTTAAATCAAAGTAGAACAAAGAATCAGACAATACCACCAATGTCAAGTGTCTAACATGCCTCCCCTATCCCCCCCTCTTACCTGCGTTCACCTTGGTATATCACCTTTGTTACGTTAAAGGAAGCATAATACAATGATTCTATTAGTTACAGTCTCTAGTTTATGCTGATTGCATCCCTCCCCCAATGCCTCCCCATTTTTAACACCTTGCAAGGTTGACATTTGCTTGTTCTCCCTCGTAAAAGAACATATTTGTATGTTTTATCACAATTGTTGAATATTCTAGATTTCACCAAGTTACACAGTCCCAGTCGTTATCTTTCCTCCTCTCTTGTGGTGTCTCACATGCTCCCCACCTTCCTCTCTCAACCGTATTCGTAGTTACCTTTGTTCAGTGTACTTACATTGTTGTGCTACCATCTCCCAAAATTGTGTTCCAAACCACACACTCCTGTCTTCTATCACCCTGTAGTGCTCCCTTTAGTTTTTCCTGTAGGGCAAGTGTCTTGTTCACAAAGTCTCTCATTGTCTGTTTGTCAGAAAATATTTTGAGCTCTCCCTCATATTTGAAGGATAGCTTTGCTGGATACAGGATTTTGGTTGGTGGTTTT